>NW_016811396.1:291092-381364 GCF_001698545.2 Rhinopithecus bieti
ATGGCCGAGCGTGTTGGCGGCCGCCTGTAGTCCCAGCTACTCGCAAGGTTGAGGCAGGAGAAAAACATAAACCCGGGAGGCGGAGCTTTCAGTGAGCCGAGATCGCGCCACTGTACTCCAGCCTGGGCGACAGAGCAAGACCCCGTCTCAGGAAAAAAAAAAAAAAAAAAGTGTTCCATGTGGCTTTCAGTGGCCCATGGAATCCTGAGCCACAGTGTTTAAACTTACTTTGACTCCCTCCTATCTCACTCTTATTCCTGCTTCTGATTCATACACCTTGGTCATGCTCTGCTCACAATCCTGACTGATCTCTCTTCATCTTTCAAATCAAATTTATCTTCAAAGTCAGATTGAGGTCCACTCCATGTTATCTCAAGCAGTGGCCCCTCTCTCTTCGCCCACGGTATGGACTTCACACTGTTGGGCCACTGCTTGATATGTTTGTGCCTGATCTCTAATGAAATCAGAACCCCTCAAAAATAGGTATTAGTTGAATACTTTGCTCTGTGGCCCATACAGACTTAATGTAGGTAGAATTACATGTTGGAACATACCCAGCTTAGGAAATGAATTGAATAAAATGAATGAAAATAATAATTAGGAGCACCAAAAGATGCTCCTAATTCTTACATATGTAATAGTATTTTCTTACTAGTTGAAATCTTGGGTGATTTTTGAATGGATTTTTTCACCCCAAGATCAAAGTCCCTAGAGAAGTTCATTGCCAATGAATAACAAAGTAAGGAAAGATTTACACTGAATAGAAAATATCATTTAGCTCCAATGTCTGAACATTATATGATATTTAGAAGACACTAGTTTGTCCCTTCATTTCTCTGATACTAACTTGATAGGACCTTTTATAGGATGCCAATTATTAATGCCTTTCTGATGTTCTCCATCTCCTCAATATGTGGCCTCTCGTCTTTTAACCTTGAGTGCAGCTGAAAGCCAAAGCGAGGTTCAAGCTCTTGAAAGCTATCAGTAGTTGATTTCTAATATCATGATCATAGAGGGCTTACTCAGAGTCCTTTCATCTTATGCTCTTTCAGATGCATTAGAAACCAATTACTAAACAGGACAGCCATCATGCATTACTTTCCAATCTTTTTTTCTTTCTTTTTCCTACCTCTCATCTTCTTGGTGCTCCTAATTATTATCTTTTTTTCTGTATTACTTCCCTCTCATTATGTTGAAAATATGAAAGAAAAATAATTGGAGAAAAAAGACTTGTGATTATATTAATGGACAACGATGAGAAGAACCATAAGAAATAGGGCCCTTGTTCTCTGGAATCATTATCTATACCACTCTCATATACAGTTAACTTACTCTATCAGTCTCAGGTTCTTCTGTAATTGTACCTGAATTTCATAATCTCTACTGTCAGGTCTTCTGTAATGCACCGTGAGTCTAAGTTACCTCTGTTCTAGGATAGGTCTTAAAGAAGGATTTGCCCTTAAGAACACCTGAGAATTAGGTAAAATTTATTTTTAAAGACACCTTCCTGGCTTTTGTTCTGAGATCATTGTCATAGAAGCAATGCCTGCCTGCTATTTAATCCTGCCCAAGGATCTATCCATTAGCACCAAAGCAGGATTTACTGTCTCTGAGAAGCTTCCATTTTTCCATCTTGAGTAGTTGTCATAATATTGTCATATTTTATTTCTTGATATGAGGAAAGTTCTAAGAACTTGCTAACTTTGAAAACCTAATGTATAATAAAGGAATAAAATGCAAATTTCCATAAAAGAAGTTATAATCAAAACATTACCAATCAGGCAGAAACGAAGTCTGCAAATAACAAATATTTCCCTAAGAGCTTAGTCCCATCTGGTAAATTTTCAAATAGTACATCAGATGAGTGGGGGAGATAGTTTTGCTTACAAGTTTCTTCCTCTGAGGTCACTGACCCCCTCCCCAACAGATCAAATCACAAGGGGACATTTCTACTGTAATCACTGCGTAAAGTGTGTTAGAATCTATAATGCATGCAGGGAAGACAGTAGAACATGGGTGCCCTCAGAAGCCTGAGAACCTCTGAAAGGAGACATTGGAGTGAACTTTCTCCACTACAGAGATGTGCTTTTGTCAGAGATATTTTCACAGTAGTTAAGTGTATGAGCTTTGTAGACAGATCTGAGTATATAAAAAGGCAGCAATGGTTCAAGGGGTGGCTCAGTACTTTTTAAAATTCTTTTTAAAATTCCCAAATCATTATCAGTTCTTTTCAGTTTCCAAATAAACATACATGCTAAGTAAAATTAGTACAATTGTGATTCAAATGCAGCTTTAAGACACACGCACAATTACAGCAGTCTAACTGAATTATCTCTGTCCTATATAAAATCATGAAGTAACTATGAAACCTCCATCTTAATTAGCACCAATGCCCCATCCATATCCTTGGGGTCTTGCCACTTCAGTGCCTGTATGCTGATTGCCTACTTCTAGAATCTATAGCATTTGCCTGAGGGCTTTTTCTGAAGCTTAGGAAAGTTACTCTGGCTATGGGTTATGTAGAAATGCCACCCCTCTAAGTATTTCTCAATTAATGACTGAGCAGAATTAATGTATATTTTGCAGCTCCCACCACTTAGATTGGGATATGTTTGAGGTATGTAGTCCGCTGTTTCCCAGATTTTCTACTTAAGATAAAACTCCAATAATCCACAGTCACAGCCTACTTAATGATGCACCTAAAACTGGCCACTTTCTCTCAGCTTCTCAGTTCCCTTCTTTCTACTGCTGCTGCCTGCACTTCCCAATCAACTACTTTTACTCAAATCTTCGACTAGGGTCTCCTTCTGTGGGAAGCCAAAGCACGACATCCTGGATTTACCATTTATCGAAAGTGAGCTCTAAGGATGTTTGTTATACTTTTTTTGCCTCCATTTCCTTACTTTAAAATAGGAGTAACAATAATACCTGTCTCATGGATTTTTTATGAGAATTTAGTAAAATAGCACTTCCAAATCACTTAACACAATGAATGGCAAATAAATGGTAAGAGCTTAGTGATGTCAGCTTGATGGTAATTATTATCATATCTCTCTCATGATTAGAAATGGGGTATAGCAAATTTACTAAGGGCATGCAGAAGTATATTTAAAATATGTACATGCTAATATAAACCACCACTACCCTGTTTACAATGACAGGTTTTCTGGGGTTTACATATTATACATACTCACTGTCCAATGGACTTGTTTAAGATAAGAATTTTTTTACGTGCACCCAACTGCACTGCTTATGGTATAAGTGGGTAGTCTACTTCATCAAGGCTGCCTAGGAAGCAACAAGTACTTTAATGTACCCTAAACTTTAAGATGCAAAGTTCCATATGCTTCTGGAGAAGACTGGAATTGTCATTCCGGTATTGTCAAAAATGAACAAAAAGTATTGACAGGTCCATAAGCAACTTTGTGCACTGGGGAGTTTACTGTCCCAGATTCATGGGTCAGAATATGTTCAAATTGATGACACTTTCTGGAATTCAGGAGAATAAAGGAATAATCTCACTTCCAATAAGTTTATTTTGTCTGCCAGTCTATTGTAAAATAATGCTCAACCTAATGCAATAGAGTAGCAATGGAAACAATACCACATTTTTTAATTTTTTAGAAACTAAGAACTTTGAGCCAGTGTGTATGTGTACACCTGTGAAAATTTCATAATTTATTTACAAAATTTAACAGGATCATTCAAACCGTCACTGAAAACATTCTTCTGCCTGAAATATTGATTACTATTGTTACGACTGTTGTTATAATTTGTTTGAATTATCGAAATAATAGATCACATTTTCCAGAACAGTCTTCTTATGGAGATGTGCCTACTTAAAATGTCCAGTCAGAGAATATTCACATCTGCATGCAATTAAATTTATGTGTCTGTAGATGGCACATTCTCTTGATGAAATTCAATGGTGGGAAATTATTTTTTTGAATATAGATTTCCTTTAAAAATCATGAACACTTATGAAAAAACAAGTTTTTTTTAAGGCTGAAATAGGATATCATTTTGAATCAAATGTTAATGTAGTTGGTCAGTTTTCTTGTCAATATGATTTAAAGATTTTTTTAAATAAAAGAAAATATCATATGATGTGCATATTTATTTACGCATTTATGTGTTTATAGAGATGGTGTCTTACTCTTTTGTTCAGACTAGCCTCCAACTCCTGACCTCAAGTGATCCTCCTGCCTCAGCCTCCCAAAGTGCTGGAATTACTGATGTGAGCCATTGCATCTGGTCTGAAATTTAAAGATTTGTAATTAAAATTAAAAATTAAAGATTTTAAAATATTAAAATGAAGATTTTAAACTTTCATTTTGTTATAAATGAAAATCATTATAAATTGCATTCTAGAGGGCAGCACTAATTCATATTGATATATCTGATGTTTTTACCATCACCACCTCGTATTTCACTGTCTTATTATTTTATTGTCAGTCACGGTTGAGAGTACTGGCCCATTATGCTATAATATGAAATATTAGAGTACTGGTTCATACACACAGACAAATGTAATTCCTGTGAAGCTTGATACAATAAAAAGTGTGCGTGTGTGTGTGTGTGTGTGTGTGTGTGTGTTGACAGAAATGGACAGAGATAAATCAGATGATTTGGGTTTGTGCCAATATGTATACACATACACACAAAAAAATATTGTAATTGAGTGGTGATCATATGCTGCTGATAGCTCATCTATATAGGCATATGCAACATCCAAGACAGAAATGAGGCCAGCTTCCAATCTGAAATGCACTTTCACCTGATATATTTAGGTCAGTCTCTGGAAGCAAACAGAGTGATCTCATTTGAAAAATATAAATAATTGTGTGGATTCTCCTTATTACTACAAACAGGGTCTTAACCATGGTGTGTGGGATTGATAGGAATTCGTTGGGATTATATGTATAAAGGATGAATGTGAGCTGGATTTCTGTATGTCTGCAAAGCAGCCTGTTCTTTTGGTTTACATTGTCTTCACTATTGTGTTTTCATTTGCATGAGTTGGCTTATGCATGTGTGTGTGCGTTTTATGGGGATGAGGGCAACAGAGTCATTATAAAAGAAACACATGTGTTTGTGGGTGATTAGATGAATAATAGTTTTATTACTATCCGTTAGAGAGAGTTCTCTGCTTTGTCCCCCCAAGGTGTGAGTGGGAATTAAAGCGAATTGGCAATTACAAAGCTCCTGCTGCTGAATGTGAGAATAGGCACTGCAGTTATTGGCAGAGATATTCCCCCCCTTTCTTTCTTTCTTGAGGCTTAAGACTAGTTTGGAGGCCAGTCATTTCTCCTCTGCACTCTACTGGCTGTTGCAGCCTGAAGCTAGCTTGTTATAACCTACTTAGGCGGTGGGGAACTGTCACTCACCACTTCAGAATCAATGGTTGCAGATGGAAGCTTGGATGCAGTGCCTTTTCCCCCTGCAGTAACAAGCAGTTAATAGATTTTATTATAATTATTTTAACTGCACAAGCTCAGAAGGAAACTTAGAGGAGGTGTGCAGGTTTGCTAATCAAAATCACACACACTTGCACACAACAAAGGGCAGTGGAATCTTTTGAAGGCATCCTTCTCAGAGCTGAGTGTAATATTAATAATGATACAAATAATAAATTCATTCTACGAGGAATCTGTTTGCATGAATCTAAAATGTTGGTTCATCAGAATTTTGCTAAAGGAAAGAAACAGTCACTGATGTGTCATCACGGGAGTGGCGTTTTGTTGGTATACACACACACACACACACATGACTATGTCTCTGTGGATATGTGCATATATATATGAACATATAGCTGAACTTTTTCTTATTTTTCTCAGGAAAATAGAATGTTTAAATATTTTCAAAAACTGAGGATCACATTTCAATTCAAAGGAAGAAAATTCATATATTCTGTTTCTTTTGTTAAACTTAACAGTTATACTTCCTGACCTGGAATTTGCCTTAATCCAGAGACTGTTTGATTAGGGAAGGCAAGGGTGAACTTTTGCCATCATCTCAAGTCTGTATTTACCTATGACTTCCTGCTGCAGTTTAGTAATCACACTGCATCTCTTTGACTTTTGAATTTTTATAGTGGGGATTAAGGAAAGCGCTGAGAACAATTCATGAAAATAAGTAATAGAAATGAACGGGCTCATAGAAGGACTAATCTCATACACACTTTCAGGGTTACTAGAAAGTCCTCTGTATTTGAAAAAAATATTCTCAGTCATATAACTTTAAATCCTACCAATAATTACTTCATTTTTATAAGTTAATGCCTTTTGTTTAAGAAATGTGACATGATTCTACTATGAGCCAATGTTGTAAATACTATTCCCTTTGTCTCTTCTTTTCTTCTTCAATGTCTGCCTCCCCAGAGGGAGGCTGAAAATGCCAGAGAATGACATTCCCAGCATTTCTTTCCATAGTGGTGGCCATTTGACCCAGTTACGGTCAATAAGACGTAGAGGCAAGCCTGTTGAAAACTTCTGAGGAAGTTTATCTCCCTTACAAAACATAAGAAGAGAGCCCTTCCTCATGCTACTTTCTTTAGATTTTTTGACATGGCTACCATAGAGTTGCTGTAGAATCTGTCTAGCCGCTAAGCTTAATGACCAAGAGAAGACATCACTCACTCATTGATTATGACAAAATGAAAACAGGAGCAAGCACTTGGTAAAAATACTGGTAAGCCAGTGAAGACACTCTGGAACCACCTGTATGCAGTACAATTTTATGAAAACTCTTTCAGAAAGCCTTTCCAGACTTTCTCAAAATTAAATGAGTTGGAAGAACAATAAAGCTATATATATGCTTTCATTTTATTGAGATATAAATATTAAAATATAATTCACCCACTTAAAGTGTACAGTCAAATACTTTTTAGTTTTCTCAGAGTTGTGCAATCATCACCACAATTTATTTTGGAATATTTTCATCACCCCAAAAAGAAGCTCTAGAACCAGCAATACTCATTCCCCATTTCTCTCCCTCCCCACCCCCCAGACCGAAGCAATCATTTATATACATTCTGTCTCTATTCTTGACATTTTAAAACAATTCCCCCTATCTAACTATAATAAAATCTATTCTTTGACCAACCTCTCCCTGTCCTCCTCTCCCCTAACCACCCAAGTCTCTGGTAAGCACCATTCTACACTCTACTTCTATGAGATTAACTTCTTTAGAGTTCACATACAAGTGAAATCATTCTTTCTGTACCTGGCTCATTTTACTGAAAATGTCTTTCTGGTCGATTGATGTTGTTACAAATGACAAGAGAATTGGAGGAAATATTTCCAAATTTTATATCTAAAAAGACATTAATTTCCCAAATATATATGGAACACAGAAAACTCAAGTAAACAAAACACTCTATTAAAAAAAAAATAGGCAAAAGAACTGAATAGGCATTTCTCAAAAGACATACAAAGGACCAACAAGTATATGAAAAAAATGCTCTGCATCACTATCCATCAGGGAAATCACATGAAAACCACAATGAGATCACACCTTACACCTGTTAGAATGACTATTATCAAAAAGACAAAAGAGAGTAAGTGTTGACAAGCAAGTAGAGAAAAGGGAGCTCTTAAATACTGACGGTGGGAACACAAATTAGGACAGCCATTATGGAAAGTAGTATGGAGCTTCTTCAAAATACTACAAAATAGAACTACCATATTATTCAGCAATCCCACTACTGGGTATATGACCAAAGGAAGTGCAATCAATATGTCAAAGAGATATCTGCACTTCCATTTGTTTTTGCAGTACCATTCACAATAGCCAAGAGTTAGAATCAACCTCAATGTCAATTGACAAATGATAAAGAAAATGTGGTACATACAACAAAAGAACTATAAGTTTCAATCGATATCAGGCAAAAATATAATAGTACAAATGCAATAACGATGTTATTCAATTCAAAAATTAATTGTATACAAAGTAAATTACCCTATATATTAAATAAAATTTTAGTTTTGTTGGGCTTCTCTTTTAAAAAAAAATATGCCATTCTCTCGCTTTTACTTTTCCTGGACCAAATGTGATGCAAGGTATTTCATAATCAACATGTCTGAAAAATACTGGGAAAGATAAATTCAACTGGGTAACAGCAAACTTAGCATTTACTATCATCAGTTTATTATATGTCAACTCTATCATGTGGTTCGCAAGCCCCTGCATTCCTTTTGTGTTTGAGAAAGAAAAAAAAGTGTTGACTGAAGGAACAAACTATGATTTGGTTGGGGAATATAAGGTGACTCTTTTCCCTTTCCTTACCCAACCTGACAACTCAATTAGTTTATTTCTACTAGTGAAAAAAGAGCCAGGTTGTGAACAGATCAAGATACTAATATGATTGGGAGGTAAATTTTCTCTTAATAATATTTATTTTGTTGTTTTTTTCTGAGAAAATATAGTCATTATAATAAAAATTGAAGGTATTGCTTTTCAAATCCCAATAGATATGTTTTACTGGAAGCATGAATTTGATTTTGAAAATGTAGTTTTGACTCTATAATAAATTACATTAAATAATACATTTAACTTTTATAATATATTACTAAAAGAAGTTTTACAGAACTTCTTTCTTGACTATAGAGCCCTGCAAAATTGTGACAGGATTTGCACCTCAGACTGAATTTGATTAGATCTTTGGGGTTTTTTTGTTTGTTTTTGTTTGTTTGTTTTGAGAAGGCGTCTTGCTCTGTGGCCCAGGCTGGAGTGCAATGGCACAATCTCGGCTCACTGCAACCTCCACCTCCCAGATTCAAGTTATTCTCCCACCTCAGCCTCCTGAGTAGCTGGGATTACAGGCGCCTGCCACCATGTCCAGCTAACTTTTATATTTTTAATAGAGACAGGATTTCACCACGTTGGCCAGGCTGGTCTCGAACTCCTGACTTCAGGTGATCCGCCTAGCTCAGCCTCCCAAAGTACTGAGATTACAGGCGTGAGCCACCACACAGAGCCTGTATTTGATGAGATCTCAAATCCACCTTTGAGAGGTTTCAAATCAGACTTCCTCTCACACAGTTGACAGAGTGGAATGAGGGGTAAAAGTGGGAGCAGGAGTAGAGGCATCTGCTCTCTGATTTATCCTCAATAGCGGAAGGCTTTTATGTAATAGCACCAGATTTCATACAGTTATTCACCCCTTACCTACCCTCAAATATAGACTGCCAGGTTTAGTCAATGGAAGATATTTCCTCTATTTCCTGAGATGCCAATAAGTTTATTTATTTCTTGAGATCTTGATAAGTTCCAAGATAATTTGTCACTCACATGCAAGCTTACTCACTTTCTCATTTATTAATTCACTAAATTATTCATTTGACAGATATTTATTGATGATCTACTGTGTTATAATCTGAAGTAGACAATTATGATTCAGACACAGTCCTTGTTGTCCAAAAGCTTATCAATATCTTTATTGTCAAAGAGTTTGTTAATGTCCTCGTCATCAAAGAGAAAAAGGAAAAGGTGACATCTGAAAATATGATGTGGTTAGTAACCTGAGAGGTATACTGTTTAAGGGATAAGTAAAAAGGACCTGGAAAATTATACTGGACCAGGTTTTGCTGGTTTACTTTGTAGTCATTTTCTTGCAGATTTAGACAATCCTCCCGAGGTAAAGCTGAAGAACTCGGGGTAACATAAAAAAATAAGAGTACAGAAAGCTAGTAATGGATTTCTTTGCACCAGTGTTTATCAAACATTAGTGTGCATCAGAATCCCCAGTTTATGCACAGACTGCGGTACTATCCAATCTTTCCCATCCCCAGAATTTCTGATCCAGTAGGAACAGGATGGGGCCCAATAATTGAATTTATAGAAAAAAAATCACCGTATGCTGCTGGTGCTAGTGTAGGGACTGCCTTTTGAGATGCATGCTATGACTTGCTGTGGTTCTTCTGATGATTTGGGTATTACAGACACATGGGTATATGTGCAGGGGAATGAGTCCTGTAGAAAAGACTTCTTTTCAGGCTACTCTATCCAGGATGGGCTTTTACACTCCTCTTGTTCCTAGTAAACTTTCTAGAAGCTAGGTTGGATTCCTAGTGACCCAGCAAGAGAGTGAAATGGGGAAGAACATTGTTAAAGAGATTAATTGGCTGCTGGTTCCCCTAAAAAGAGGGCCATCCAAATATAGCAAAAAATATGTATACTTCAGAAGTGGTGTCATTAACACACACTGAACTATCTGAATTCCCATATTACTATGCCCTCAGATGGGCGCATATTCATACTTAAGCAATTTCGTTGCAATGTAGAAGAAACAGAGAGTGGATTATATGTTTCCATCACTTCAGTATCTTCACCGCTCCAATGCACATGCTCTTCTATAAACCCATCCCATTTAATGTGAATTCCTTATTACCCATGTAAAGACAGGATTGTTTTTTAGTCATTAATTAATCCATTTGTGTTTCAGTTTCTTTGTCTGTAGGGTGGTGATAAAAATAGAATCCACCCCAAAGAATCCTTCTGAAGACTAAAAGTCCTTACATGTGTAAAGCATTTAGAATAAAAGGTACATAATAATCTCTGAATAAATGCTAGCTATAGTCATGTAGCTTTTTAAAAAAATGTAAAATTTTAAACATAAAGTTGAAATAATTTTACAGTGAATCCCTTATATCAACTATCTAGATTCTTGATGTATTTCAAAGCAAATTTCATACATCAATACAATTCCCTCAATATTTCACCATGTTAATGATGAAGTTATAGCCCAATATTTTTATGGATTCTTTCCTTTTGAGTTAAAATTTACATTTAAAGAAATCTTAAGTGTACAGTAATTGAATTTTGATTAATGTATATATCTCTGTAACCCAAGCCTCTATCAAAACATAGAAAATCGCTTGAACCCCAGAAAGTTTCCCCATGCCTGTTCCTGTCAGTCCCTGCCTTTATTCCCATCCCAGTCATCACCCCCATGAGCTATGACTGTTCCACATCTTTGCCAACATTTGCTGCTATTTCTTTAATGTTGGCACATAGGTACTGGTGTCTTATTATGGTTTTAATTTTAATTTCTCTGATGACTACTTATATTGTGCTTATTTCCAATTCATATATCTTCTTTAGTGAAGGTTCTGTTTAAGCAATTTGCCACTTAACAAATTAGTTTGTTTGTTTTTTATTTTTAGTTGTAGAAATTGTTTACCTATTCCTGATATCATTAGCATGTCAGATGTCTGACTCGTGTATATTTTACTACCGATTGTAGCTTTATGATTTATGTTCTTAGCAGTGTCTTTAGATGAGCAGAACATTTAAATTTTAATTAATTTGAACCTATTACTGAGTTTTCTACTACGGTTCTTTTATCTAATTGTCAATTCTTCTACAATATCACACTGTCTTGATTTGATGTTGTGGCTTTACATAAAGTCTAGGGAGCAGGCAATGTAAATTCTCCTACTTTTTTGTTTTTCAAGATTGCTTTGGAAATTCTAGGTTTCTTGCATTTCCATGTCAATTTTAGAATAACTTGCCAATTTCTAAGAGCTATTTAATTGGAATTGTGATTAAGATTGTGACAACTCCATTTAAGTTTGGACAGAATTGACATTTGAGAAATATTGAATCTTCTGATCTTTGAACACAGTGTATCTCTCCATTTATTCAGGTCTTCTTTAATTTATTTTAGCAATATACTATGTTTATCAGTACAGAGGCCTTGTATATCTTTTGGTAAATTTATTTAAACATGTTTGATGTATTTTGATGTTCTTATAAATGAGATCATTTTGCAAGTTTATTTTTTATGTTTTTGTTGCCAAGATAAATATCTTCATCTTTATTTTTGTGTATTAAGCTTATATCCTATAACCATGGTATATTTATAGGTTAGTTGCAATGATTCTTTTGTACATTTCTTTGAATTGCCCATATCAATAACCATGTCATTAATACATAGTTTTAATTCTTCCTTTCAAAAGTTTGTGTCTTTTTTATATTTTTCTTGTAATACAATACTTAATACTTTCAGTGCAATAAAGACTAGAGGTAGTGAGAACCCTCTCCTCATCCTTGCCTTATTCCAGATCTTAGGAGAAAAGCATTTACTATTTCACCATTAGTATGTTAGCTATAGATTTTTCTTAGATGATTTTCATCAGGTAGAGGAAGTTACATTTGACTCCTAGTTCATTTAGAGTTTTTATCATGACATGGTGTTAAATTTTATCGAATTTTGATAATTAAGTGCAGTCTTTAAATTGATTTACATATTTAAAATTTGTTTAATCTTGAATCGACTTTCATCATTTTTTGAGAAATATTTCTGTTTATCAAAGTTGTTGGTTTCCTTGGTGGAAAGTGTTCTTGATGTTTCCTTATTATCCTTCATGACCTGTAGAATACGTACATATGCTTTTGCCCTCATTACTGATATTGGCAATTTGTGTTCTTTCTCTTTTTAATTTCATTAATTTTATTAATATATATATTTTTTATTATACTTTAAGTTCTAGGGTACATGTGCATAACGTGCAGGTTTGTTACATATGTATACTTATGCCATGTTGGTGTGCTGCACCCATCAACTCTTCAGCACCCATCAATTCATCATTTATATCATGTATAACTCCCCAGTGCAATCCCTCCCTCCTCCCCCCTCCCCATGATAGGCCCCAGTGTGTGATGTTCCCCTTCCCGAGTCCAAGTGATCTCATTGTTCAGTTCCCACCTATGAGTGAGAACATGCGGTGTTTGGTTTTCTGTTCTTGTGATAGTTTGCTAAGAATGATGGTTTCCAGCTGCATCCATGTCCCTACAAAGGACGCAAACTCATCCTTTTTTATGGCTGCATAGTATTCCATGGTGTATATGTGCCACATTTTCTTAATCCAGTCTGTCACAGATGGACATTTGGGTTGATTCCAAGTCTTTGCTATTGTGAATAGTGCCGCAATAAACATACGTGTGCATGTGTCTTTGTAGTAGAATAATTTATAATCCTTTGGGTATATACCCAGTAGTGGGATGGCTGGGTCATATGGTACATCTAGTTCTAGATCCTTGAGGAATTGCCATACTGTTTTCCATAATGGTTGAACTAGTTTACAATCCCACCAACAGTGTAAAAGTGTTCCTATTTCTCCACATCCTCTCCAACACCTGTTGTTTCCTGACTTTTTAATGATTGCCATTCTAACTGGTGTGAGATGGTATCTCATTGTGGTTTTGATTTGCATTTCTCTGATGTCCAGTGATGATGAGCATTTTTTCATGTGTCTGTTGGCTGTATGAATGTCTTCTTTTGAGAAATGTCTGTTCATATCCTTTCCCCACTTTTTGATGGGGTTGTTTGTTTTTTTCTTGTATTTTTAAAGAATCAACTGTTGCTTTATTAAGTGTCCATATATAGTGGCTTTTATATTTGATTGACTTCTTGTATATTTATTATTTTCTTCTATTTGCTCAATTGATTGCTTAGCTCTTTGTTTTCTAGCTTCTTAAGTTGAAACCTTAGGATATTGAAGGTAGACATTTTTTTCTAATATAAGCATTTAAAGCTAAGCCCTAGATAACCTGCAACCTACACATGTTGATATTTTGTGTTATTTTATAATTCAGTTGGAAATATTGTCACCATTTTCTCTTTTTTAAACTCATGGATTATAGTAGCTTATTTTTTAATTATTAATATACACAATTTTTCTAGATATATTAAACAACTACTTTTTAATTTAACTTCATTCAGGTCGGAGAATATATCCTGTAGGATATATATATAATTTAGTGAAATCTTTGCATTTTTTTTGCCTAGCATGTGGCCTTTGTTGGTGTATATATCATCTGCCCTAAACTTATAATTACAAATTATGTCAGGAGTTTGATAGTTCAGGTCATCTAGTTGTTTTCTGTTTTTTTGGTTTTGTTGTTTCCTCAGTTCCTAAGAGAGAGTTGCTACAAAGTTGATTATTTCTCTACAGAATTCCATCCATTTTTGCTTCGTGAATTTTTAAGCCTTATTATTAGGTTCATAGGTATTTACGATTATAATTTCTTTTCTATGAATTGACACTTCTATTATTACAGTTGAATTTAAATTGAAAACTATCTTTTGGGTGGTATTCAAACCTCAATTCCACGCTTTTATGTTTAACAAGGAGAGAGATGGAGTCAGGTTAACATATGTGTGGTTCAGAGGTAACACAGACATTCAGGAATGGTTCATATAGAATTTAGATTTCTCCGGCTCTGGCTGTCTCCTTTCTCATATTCCCTACTTTCCCTTTCCAGTGGCTGTAGTTGCCACAAACTCTATCTTCTGGTTCTTTAGGCCACTACAATTGTGAGTGTGCTATCAGAGTTGTAGCTTTCCTACACAGTGCAAACTGGGGCAGTTCCCAGGATAGAATTCTGGAAAAATGAGAACCTCACCCAGTATACTTTCAAGTGTATTTTTTTCAACCTGACTTCCTTCTAGCATCTGCTTGTTTTTCATCTCCATCTAGTGTCTTCAAATAAGTATTTCTTTGCCTCCAGAATTTATAGCTATCACCTCTGGAAAGGCTGTTCTGATAGGTGCTTATTTATCTGCTCCTGAAAATGAAACTCTTAGTTTAGTTTTAAAATAATAATTTATTTTCAAAAATTATTTCCCAGCACCACCACCCCCACACAGCCTTCTTCTCTCTTCCTCCTTCTCTTCCTTCTTCCATTTTTAGAATTTTAATTCCTTTGCCAAAGACTGAGATTTTATACCTTTCTGCCTTGCCCTTTGTCCTCACACATTTTAAGAAATGTAGTTCCTGGCCGGGCACGGTGGCTGATGCCTGTAATCCCAAAACTTTGGGAGGCCAAGGTGGGTGGATCACCTGAGATCAGGAGTTCAAGACCAGCCTGGCTACCATAATGAAACTCCGTCTCTACTAAAAATACGAAAAATTAGCCAGGCATGGTGGTAGGCACCTGTAATCCCAGCTACTCAGGAGGCTGAGGCAGGAAAATCACTTGAACCTGGGAAGTGGAGGTTGCAGTGAGCCGAGATTGTGCCACTGCACTCCAGCTTGGGCAACAAGAGCAAAACTCCGTCTCAAAACAACAACAGAAAAAAAGAAAAGAAAAGAAAGAAATGTAGTTCCCGCCCTTTTTCCTATTAAAGATAGCGGTCAAGCTTGCAGTTCTTATTAAAAGAGCTGGGGGGGCCGGGCGCGGTGGCTCAAGCCTGTAATCCCAGCACTTTGGGAGGCCGAGACGGGCGGATCACGAGGTCAGGAGATCGAGACCATCCTGGCTAACACGGTGAAACCCCGTCTCTACTAAAATACAAAACTAGCCGGGCGAGGTGGCGGGCGCCTGTAGTCCCAGCTACTCGGGAGGCTGAGGCAGGAGAATGGCGTAAACCCAGGAGGCGGAGCTTGCAGTGAGCTGAGATCTGGCCACTGCACTCCAGTCGGGGCGACAGAGCGAGACTCCGCCTCAAAAAAAAAAAAAAAACAAAACAAAAAGAGCTAGGGGGAAAGAGGATCAAGGTGGTAATCTAGAGTTCCTTAGTTCATGAAGGAAGTAATTCATACTCATAGAAGAAAATAACACAAGGGACAATATTTAAATAAATAGGTAAAATTAGAGTTCTGGGTAATAAGTCTATGTTTAAATTAAGACAAGAGGAAGACCTGTAGGAAGCCAACTCAGATGTCAGGAAGTGAGTCAAGTTCACAGTGCTTCAATACAAGGCAGCAACTCCAATGGAAATCTTTGAGGTATATAGAAAATAGGGGCAGGAGCCAGTGTGACAAAAGCTACAGAAGCCAAGAATGACCCAGTGTTCCAGATCAAAGCAGATTCCAGGTTTTAGGAGGCAGGACTAATCCAGTTCACACATTATTTGTTATCATGTTTGCTAACATCCCCTCTGAAAACTTCAGATCTGTTACAAGGCAGGACAGCCTAAGCCTCCTGTAATGTTCATCAAAAAGTACACACTAGCAGGGACACGGAGTCAAAGACTTGCATGGAAAAAGCAGAATTCTTCTGCTTAAAACTACTCTATAGAACTACCATATAAACCAACTTTTAAATTTCACCAAATGTCACTGTTCCTCATATATTCATTGAAGGAGCAAATGAAAAATTGGAAAGATCAAGCCAAGACTAACCATAAACCATAAATGGAACAGAGCAAGTTCATTTTTCTGTTTGATGAACCAATGAACTATTATAACTTATCTTAATATTCTACTTCCAAATTCAGTACCCTTAGAATGGCAGACACTTGAATATCTCCACTAAATCTTATTTTCAGAAGAGTGGAAACTTGGATTTCATATTCACTTCCAAGCAACTCATTCTTGATGTCATTAGACATCTCTGTGGAAGCCAGAAAACTTAACTGGCAGAAAAGTCATTAAACAACAATAAAATAAGCCAAAGTCCATGTTGTTCAAAGTTTTTTTCAAGAAATATATTTATTGTAATTTATATTTAGATGAAGTTTACAGCAGCAGATGGCAAGAATTTCAGGCAATTTGTAAGATGTGTCAGGCATTTTAGCCAATAAGATAACAAAATGCAATAACACCTGTCTTTTTCCTTATGTTTCTTGATAACCATATGAAAATAAAAATGTAAACCCAAGATTTCCCATATTTAAAAAAAAGAGAAGAAATTATTGTATTCTGATGGAAAAAGCCAAAGTTTTCCAAAGAGAACATTTAAGCAGATAGGATTCAAATCTCTAAGGAAACAGTTAACAACTAGGTAGAATAATTGTCATTTCATCTATATAGTTTTATTCTAAAATTGTAACTTATAATTATGAAAAATTCATGTGATATTGAACATGTATACCTACCTATCTTTGAGTTGATCTCCATAACTGATTGTCTATAATGCCTTCTAAGATTCAGTTACTTTTCATAAAATAAGAAATAACATTGTCGGGCGCGGTGGCTCAAGCCTGTAATCCCAGCACTTTGGGAGGCCGAGACGGGCGGATCACAAGGTCAGAAGATCGAGACCATCCTGGCTAACACGGTGAAACCCTGTCTCTACTAAAAAAATACAAAAAACTAGCCAGGCGTGGTGGCGGGCGCCTGTAGTCCCAGCTACTAGGGAGGCTGAGGCAGGAGAATGGCGTAAACCCGGGAGGCGGAGCTTGCAGTGAGCTGAAATCCAGCCACTGCACTCCAGCCTGGGCGACAATGAGACTCCGTCTCAAAAAAAAAAAAAAGAAATAACATTGTCTACATATTGTTAAAAAATTAAACTCAATATGTGTGAAAATTTATGTGAGATATATATGAGAATTTTAAAGTAATTTACAAGTCTTTATTATTATGATTAATTATAACAATTATATCATAGGACCTAAGGAAACATTAATAAATATTTTCAGAATTTTAATATTTTTTAAAATAATTAGAATGATCAGCGTACTGAACATTCCAAAAATAAATAAACAAAATAAGAAATAACCAGAATATACTGACAAATTTATCTAAACTAGTGTTCTTTTATTCATATAATTACCAAGCTGTTGATCAGGTGACTGTCTCAGCCTTAGAAAATCTTGGTTTTAGTAAAGATCTGTCACAATTTCTCAAAATATTTTATGCATAAGATTTTAGAAATATTGACATACATAATTTTTAAATTTAAAAGTAGCTAATAGTTATTTATAGCAGCATTGATTATATAATGGGGGAAATATTAGAGTATGAAATACAGTAAGAGGTCACAGCATATGTACCAGAATTATGTATGCAAAGAAACAAATATGAGCCAGGAAATGGGTAAATTATTGATAATCCATTCGTATAAATGTGTTGCATCTACATCCTTACTGCCAGTTTACCATTATAACTTCATGACCTGCAAGGCTTTTGGAGGTACAGGGGTTCTACATCTCACATAAAGATGTTATCATTCAATTTCTTGGTTCCACTTACAGAAATTCTGTTTTCATAGATCTGATTAGAAGGAAAGAACCCCTTGATCTGAATAGTTTGGGAGGTGATTTTGATATGCAGTTACATTTGAGAATTGGTAAAATAGTGTATTTCTTTATTTTGCATTTTCAGAGAAGTAAAATGAGTTGTCAATGGTTAAAATATAAATATAAACTAACCTGGGACTCAAACTATCTTTTGTTTGCTGTCCAAGAAATTCTAGCAAATTATAAACTAGTTATTGATCCTCTGTTACTAGATAAAAAACATGTGGGTAGTCAAATTTTATCAGGTCTGATTTAAGGCTATTTAAAAAGGCCTCTAATCCTACCATCAATGATAGGCACTTTTTAAAATATGTTTTCACCCAGAAACCTCTATAATATGAAGGCTTTTGTGGCATAAAGAACTCACTATTCCAAATCAAAATACATGAGCAGTGTGTGGGACACGTATTACTAAGTAAGTATTTGTTATACAGTAGCAGCTTAGTTATCAGCAGTGATGTGCCGGTAACTGTTTAACCTCTGGTTTGTCTCCTCCTACCCCTAAAACCCTTTGTGTGTGTGTGTGTGTGTGTATGCATGTGTATATACATATACACTTACATATTTGTGTTGTAAGTTTTAAAGTTAAAAAATATAGCACAATTTTAAAATAATAACAAAACACACAATGCACATTGAAAATTTCATATAGCCAATTAATAAGCCTGAAATGCTTTGGTGAGTTTTGCTGATCTCTTACAGTCAAGGCTAATCTGTATTGTAATTGACTACTGAGTATAGTTTGAGCATAAATTTTATGTTGCTATACTTGTGTGTATTTACAAGTAATAAGAAACTAAAGCAATGAAGGCATGCTCATACTTCATTCACTTAAAAGTAACATTATTTGCTGAATTGGATAATACTTTTCAGACACTAGAAAAATATTTGCTCAGTTTTTGTGGTATTCACAGTATAATGGCCACTGAGGTAAACATATCTAAGTTTAATCTGCATTAATAACACTTTGTCAATCAGTTTCTTAAGTCAAGACAACAAAACAATAAATCAAGCCTTTATTTGTACTGTTTTCTAGTTTCCATGGATTTCAAGAGATCACATGAAACAACCGAATATGGGGTTGGGAATAATGTGCAGTAGCCATCATGATGCCATACTTCCACTCAGTAGACAGACTAAACAAAACTATCCTCAAAAGCAAAGATAATAGTCAATATAGTAAAATATACAGGAAGACATGTATTATCCATTTTTTTGGTTTTTAATATAATGCATTTGATAAGTACATGGAATTTTATTTTTCATAATAGCTTTGTTTAATAACTGACTTTCAAAATTCCTGACAATTTAAAAAATGGGGCTCTTAAGCCAGTATACCCAGCACACCACTGGTTCAGTCAACAGTTTGCCTGAAAAGATAAAGAAAGAGGAGAACACTGATATGACAGGTGAACGCATCAGGGGAGGAAAACTTCAATTAAAAGTTGCATACTTTAAGATAGTGCAGTGGAAGGAATTTTTTTTTCAAGAGAATTTTCCTTTTAGTCCTCTTCTCTTCATATTTGGTGTTAAACTGAGGTTATCACATAATTGTAGAAAATCATATTTTCTTTCTGGAAGAGTAATTTCACAGGAATTCATGGAGTCAGAAAAAAATGATTTGTTAGAAAGTCAGAGATAAAACCTGACACAAATAATGCCTGGAAACAATGATAGGCTTGACAAATTGCCCCCCATCACCACAGTCCCTGAATTATTCTGTTGTTGAGATCATTTTCTGGCTTGAAAGTAATATATTTTTTGAAGTTTAATTACAGATGAATTTTACCAATGCCCACCACGCCCATGCTTTTTTTTCCTGGTAAAATTTGAACAAAAGTGAGCATAGAGTATAAGATAGCTTTTACTATGAGTGTTATAAAATTTCAAAATATTTCCTGTGAGTTTATAGCCTGTAAACAGAACATTAAAAAGAAGCAAATATGAAGGAAAGATATACCTTTCTAAGTTTTCCAGTTCATACCTTGTCTATGTCAGAAAATTATTTTAACCAATAATATTCATTGAGCAGCTATATACATGGTTCAAGAAAATTCTCAGTGAATTTTAAATTTTAAATTGATTAACTTCTAAATGTTTAATAAAGTTTAAAGGACAAGTTCCTCAAACATAGATGAACTTTGCATATAATAGCTGAGAAAAAGTTAACGGCACTTTTTGTTTTTGTTTTCTGCATGAGCCATAGTTATCAAAACATTAAACCCTTCTTAATTCAAGGTTTCATAAAAAACAACCTAGGATGTTTTCTTCAGAGATGGCTTAAAGGTGTTGGAAAATGAACTTCAGAAAACTTTTAATCAGCTCTTATTCTGGGACTAGTCCTTTGACTTTAATTGAGTCACTTCAGTTCTTCTTGAGTCTCAGTTTCCTCACCTATAAGATAAACACTGGGTCCTGGGAGTGTTTCAAGGGTCAAAGGAAACCACCTGTGACAATTCTGGAAAAAATATGACATCGGGTAACAGCTCTTGTCATTTCCATGACATTGCAATATTTAGTAATATTTTCATGTTATGAGCTGAACTGTTGAAATGCTCTAATTATAGAACTATAATGAAAGTATTTATGTATTTATTCAGTAATATAATTTATCAGGACAGGGGGCAGAGAAATTCTAGGCAGAAAAGGGTGGGTCTTTGATGAAACCCAACCCTCAAGCTGAAAAGCATGAAACTACAGCCCAAAGTAAGAACTTATATCCCTGTTTTCCTGCTCAAATGTTGCTTTTTCCTAAACCACCCATGACCCCACCCCATCCCATCCTGTNAAAATAAGAAATAACCAGAATATACTGACAAATTTATCTAAACTAGTGTTCTTTTATTCATATAATTACCAAGCTGTTGATCAGGTGACTGTCTCAGCCTTAGAAAATCTTGGTTTTAGTAAAGATCTGTCACAATTTCTCAAAATATTTTATGCATAAGATTTTAGAAATATTGACATACATAATTTTAAATTTAAAAGTAGCTAATAGTTATTTATAGCAGCATTGATTATATAATGGGGAAATATTAGAGTATGAAATACAGTAAGAGGTCACAGCATATGTACCAGAATTATGTATGCAAAGAAACAAATATGAGCCAGGAAATGGGTAAATTATTGATAATCCATTCGTATAAATGTGTTGCATCTACATCCTTACTGCCAGTTTACCATTATAACTTCATGACCTGCAAGGCTTTTGGAGGTACAGGGGTTCTACATCTCACATAAAGATGTTATCATTCAATTTCTTGGTTCCACTTACAGAAATTCTGTTTTCATAGATCTGATTAGAAGGAAAGAACCCCTTGATCTGAATAGTTTGGGAGGTGATTTTGATATGCAGTTACATTTGAGAATTGGTAAAATAGTGTATTTCTTTATTTTGCATTTTCAGAGAAGTAAAATGAGTTGTCAATGGTTAAAATATAAATATAAACTAACCTGGGACTCAAACTATCTTTTGTTTGCTGTCCAAGAAATTCTAGCAAATTATAAACTAGTTATTGATCCTCTGTTACTAGATAAAAAACATGTGGGTAGTCAAATTTTATCAGGTCTGATTTAAGGCTATTTAAAAGGCCTCTAATCCTACCATCAATGATAGGCACTTTTAAAATATGTTTTCACCCAGAAACCTCTATAATATGAAGGCTTTTGTGGCATAAAGAACTCACTATTCCAAATCAAAATACATGAGCAGTGTGTGGGACACGTATTACTAAGTAAGTATTTGTTATACAGTAGCAGCTTAGTTATCAGCAGTGATGTGCCGGTAACTGTTTAACCTCTGGTTTGTCTCCTCCTACCCCTAAAACCCTTTGTGTGTGTGTGTGTGTGTGTATGCATGTGTATATACATATACACTTACATATTTGTGTTGTAAGTTTTAAAGTTAAAAAATATAGCACAATTTTAAAATAATAACAAAACACACAATGCACATTGAAAATTTCATATAGCCAATTAATAAGCCTGAAATGCTTTGGTGAGTTTTGCTGATCTCTTACAGTCAAGGCTAATCTGTATTGTAATTGACTACTGAGTATAGTTTGAGCATAAATTTTATGTTGCTATACTTGTGTGTATTTACAAGTAATAAGAAACTAA
Source organism: Rhinopithecus bieti (assembly GCF_001698545.2). NCBI lineage: Eukaryota > Metazoa > Chordata > Mammalia > Primates > Cercopithecidae > Rhinopithecus > Rhinopithecus bieti. The sequence goes on from NW_016811396.1 coordinate 313,180, forward strand.
AGCAATGAAGGCATGCTCATACTTCATTCACTTAAAAGTAACATTATTTGCTGAATTGGATAATACTTTTCAGACACTAGAAAATATTTGCTCAGTTTTGTGGTATTCACAGTATAATGGCCACTGAGGTAAACATATCTAAGTTTAATCTGCATTAATAACACTTTGTCAATCAGTTTCTTAAGTCAAGACAACAAAACAATAAATCAAGCCTTTATTTGTACTGTTTTCTAGTTTCCATGGATTTCAAGAGATCACATGAAACAACCGAATATGGGGTTGGGAATAATGTGCAGTAGCCATCATGATGCCATACTTCCACTCAGTAGACAGACTAAACAAAACTATCCTCAAAAGCAAAGATAATAGTCAATATAGTAAAATATACAGGAAGACATGTATTATCCATTTTTTTGGTTTTAATATAATGCATTTGATAAGTACATGGAATTTTATTTTCATAATAGCTTTGTTTAATAACTGACTTTCAAAATTCCTGACAATTTAAAAAATGGGGCTCTTAAGCCAGTATACCCAGCACACCACTGGTTCAGTCAACAGTTTGCCTGAAAAGATAAAGAAAGAGGAGAACACTGATATGACAGGTGAACGCATCAGGGGAGGAAAACTTCAATTAAAAGTTGCATACTTTAAGATAGTGCAGTGGAAGGAATTTTTTTTTCAAGAGAATTTTCCTTTTAGTCCTCTTCTCTTCATATTTGGTGTTAAACTGAGGTTATCACATAATTGTAGAAAATCATATTTTCTTTCTGGAAGAGTAATTTCACAGGAATTCATGGAGTCAGAAAAAAATGATTTGTTAGAAAGTCAGAGATAAAACCTGACACAAATAATGCCTGGAAACAATGATAGGCTTGACAAATTGCCCCCCATCACCACAGTCCCTGAATTATTCTGTTGTTGAGATCATTTTCTGGCTTGAAAGTAATATATTTTTTGAAGTTTAATTACAGATGAATTTTACCAATGCCCACCACGCCCATGCTTTTTTTTCCTGGTAAAATTTGAACAAAAGTGAGCATAGAGTATAAGATAGCTTTTACTATGAGTGTTATAAAATTTCAAAATATTTCCTGTGAGTTTATAGCCTGTAAACAGAACATTAAAAGAAGCAAATATGAAGGAAAGATATACCTTTCTAAGTTTTCCAGTTCATACCTTGTCTATGTCAGAAAATTATTTTAACCAATAATATTCATTGAGCAGCTATATACATGGTTCAAGAAAATTCTCAGTGAATTTTAAATTTTAAATTGATTAACTTCTAAATGTTTAATAAAGTTTAAAGGACAAGTTCCTCAAACATAGATGAACTTTGCATATAATAGCTGAGAAAAGTTAACGGCACTTTTGTTTTGTTTTCTGCATGAGCCATAGTTATCAAAACATTAAACCCTTCTTAATTCAAGGTTTCATAAAAAACAACCTAGGATGTTTTCTTCAGAGATGGCTTAAAGGTGTTGGAAAATGAACTTCAGAAAACTTTTAATCAGCTCTTATTCTGGGACTAGTCCTTTGACTTTAATTGAGTCACTTCAGTTCTTCTTGAGTCTCAGTTTCCTCACCTATAAGATAAACACTGGGTCCTGGGAGTGTTTCAAGGGTCAAAGGAAACCACCTGTGACAATTCTGGAAAAAATATGACATCGGGTAACAGCTCTTGTCATTTCCATGACATTGCAATATTTAGTAATATTTTCATGTTATGAGCTGAACTGTTGAAATGCTCTAATTATAGAACTATAATGAAAGTATTTATGTATTTATTCAGTAATATAATTTATCAGGACAGGGGCAGAGAAATTCTAGGCAGAAAAGGGTGGGTCTTTGATGAAACCCAACCCTCAAGCTGAAAAGCATGAAACTACAGCCCAAAGTAAGAACTTATATCCCTGTTTTCCTGCTCAAATGTTGCTTTTTCCTAAACCACCCATGACCCCACCCCATCCCATCCTGTGCCTATGAAAACCCCAGACTCAGCCAGTAAATGGAACGACTACATCTGAACGTTGGAGAGAAGTGGGTTGACTTCAGAGGGACATCTTGATGGCATAACTTTGGAGAGGAATCTGCTGGATATGGCCAGAATTCAGAGGAAGATTATCTACCCACCCCATCCCCTTTTCAGCCCCCCTTCCCACTGAGAGCCACCTTCATCAGCAATAAAATCCCCTGCATTTACCATCCTTCAATTTGTTTGTGCGACCTCACTCTTCCTGGGTGCTGGACAAGAGCTTGGGAGCCACAGGTGTGAATACAAAAGGCTGTCACACTGGCCCTTTGCTCTTGGTGGCAAAAAGCAGCCACCTCATGTGAAAAGGCAGAGGGCCAACTGAGCTGCTAACACTAAAGACCTCTGCAGATGGCAGAGCTAAAAGAGCACTGTAACATTCCCTCTGGGGCTTCGGAGGTCACAGGCACCCCCACCTAGACACTGCCACGGGGCTCGCACATTCACTTCTGCTGGCGCCCAAAAGTGCTTGCTACAGTTCCTGCACCCGCTCACCGGTATTCTCCCTCTGGAGGGGTGGAACACAGCGAGTCTGAATGAGTCGAGTTGGATCCCGCAGGCACACTGAAACGGCCAACCAGTTCCAATGCTCATGTACTCCAGTTCCCACCTTATTCGCTGGTGCAGTCACTCCCACAAGGAGTTGAGAGCAGCAGGCTGAGTAAACAAGGTAGCCCTGTTGCGAGTCCCAAGGAGGGGTTAGGGAAATATCCCTCTTCATAATTAATACCTGTGAAGCCCTGGCTACCCCAGCAACTAGAACACTGGAAGTAACTTCCATCTTCCAGTGTCGCTCTTGACCATACCTGCCTGCTTCCACAACCCAAAACAAAGAGGAAATGGGAATTTTTATCTATTTGTATTCTATGCATATGTGAAATGAATATGTTATGAAAACAAATAAATATATGTAAAATACATATAAGTATGTTTTCTATGTCAACCATAATTGTCAGGAGTTTGAGCTGCATGTTGTCAGAAATTCCAATAGTTTTCAGTAGATATTCCTAAGAGCTGACAGAAAAGAAGAGGACATCAAATTTCCTGCACAGAAAAGGTAATCATCCACTTAGCGAAATCAACTTATTCACAAGAAACTACTAGAAGTATTTTAGGACAAGAAATTACCATACCTTAAATTAAATGATAGAAATTACATGATATGTATTATATGGCTTGAACCTTTACAAAGGTTCAAACCTTTACAAAGGCTTGAACCTTTGTAAAGGTTCATAGGAGTGCTATGAACCTTTACAAACAGAGAAAAAGTGTTTGTGGGAGTGACTAAATGCGTATATAGAGGGAGGAAGTGTATTTCCATATTTAGTAATTTAATTGTGTATAATACTGGTAACAACTTACTGGGGGGAATTTAAACGTATGTCTTTCACCCTTTGAAATTTTAGCAGTACGTTGGAGAAAAATAAATAAATAAAGCAGAATATAGGCAGAAATTGATTAAGCAGAGATAGAAACTTGATATATTTAGTTTTTACACAGTGAGGCAGTGTTCACTGTGGATCTTGTGAAGGGAGGTCATCTTTGGCTGAAACTGACTGGGAAGGCCTAGCAGAAAAGTAAGGATTCATTTGAAGTTTGTGGCTGATAAATGCTTCTCTGCTGAATAGGAAAACAGAATTCTAGGAAGGAAGAACAAGGGAGTTGGAAAATTGGAAACTGAAATAAGAGTAGGCTGTCTAAACAGTAGTCATGATTAACTGAAATGATAGATCGATTGTAGATTTAAGAATTAATACTAAGTGAACAGCAGAGGGATAATGGATTTTGGAAGTTAGGCTAAGGAGCTGGCACTGAATTCTCATGGACAATGGGAGACCAAGGGAAATAGGAATTTCTCACAGAGAGATTCAGAGTTAACAATGGTATAGAGTCAAGGTTTCTTTCGAAATGTCCAAGCATTCCAGTGATTCCTCTAAACTGACTTAGATACCCCATGCATTGGGTAGTTCTCGTCAATGATTCTTCTCCAGCAGTACCTGGCTGGCTAAATCCTTTGCTATGGTACTTGCCCAATCTGAGAACTAAAGTGATACCAGTGACGCATTCACCTCAAGAGCAAAATTTAAGGGGCAGGAAAAGCTCAGTAAACAATGTGAATATTTTAATGCAATATTTCTAAAAATAAAAATCAAGGCAAAATTTCAAATGAGCAAAATACCAAAAAAAAAAAAAAAAAAGAAAGAAAAAATAAAAAAAGAAAGTTTCAGTACTCTTACAGTTATTATTCTGAAACTACTATATGTATAAAATATATGACATATATACACGCACATATATGTATATGTATAAAATGCCTGACACGTAAATCAACTAAGCCATTACAATTTTTTTAAACTAATTTTTTTAACCTCTGCCCACTAAAAAGACCTAGAAACAATTTTTAATGTAAAAACAATGTATATTGTTAGTCCTCAAACTGTGGCCAATGTATACAGCTCCCANAGAAATTAAATACAGTATCAGTACTCACCATGTGCATGGCCTGTCTCATTTGATCCTAACAATCACCATGTGAGGACCACAAGACAATCATTGTTCTTCTCATTTAATTATCAAGGACAATTGAAACTCAGAGAAGTTCACTCACTTGCTTGAAATGGGGAACCAGAACTCAAACCTAGATATTCCTATTCAAAAGTAGTATATTTTCTGCTCCAGGAGACTAGCAGGTCCTTTTATGGATGTTCTCTGAATAGATTCAGGGAAGAGGCAATTCGGAAAGCTCAGAACGTTCATAGTTCTCACTGATTTAAATCTAGGAGGTTTGCTGTGTAGGATGCTGATTCTGTAATGTATTTTTCTCTCTGAGTATTTCTGTTAAGCTTTCTGTGGAATAAAAGAAAAAAATTTGGGAGGAAATAAATAGGATCATCCTGAAAGAAAAAATATATAGAAATTTTTACTTGAAAAGAGACAGAGAATAGACCGCAGAGTCTAGGTAGAAGACAGTAAATTGCATGCTAATCGCATGCCAATAATGCATGGACCTACTGTTTCATATACCTCCATATGACCCTCAGGGATAAAAACCAGCTGAATCCACTGCATCTCAGCATAGTCTTTGAATTGAATTTACTAGTAAAACCAACTCAGATGAATTTTTATTTATTATTTAGCCAATGAGAATGTTTCCAAGGTCACTAATTAGCAGTTTTAATCTCTATAAACCCCCATCTTATTTGGATTCATGGCTCTGATCTACATCTTGTGTTTCCATCTGCATTTACTTTGATTTACCACTTGGACATTCATACTGACCCCATCTGCACAATGGTGTCTGCCAGCCCAGAAGCTGGTCAGTTGCATTAGGGCTCTGGATGCTAGGCCTGGAGATGGCAATGAGGACAGTAGGCAGCAGTGACAGTGTATCAGAGGCCAAGACCCGAAGCCAAAGCAGATATTCAGTTGATTGGGCCTAGGAGTTGGGACTAAAGCGCAAGGTGCACGGCAGGTGGACTGATGAGATTGCAGAGCAGCAGCAGTTTGGAGCTGGCAAGGTTTTGCTCACAGTTTGAGTGCAGCAGCCTTATTAGCAGGGTTGAAGCAGTGGTTTCATCCACTGAAGTTTCCTGACAAAAACATTGTCCCACTTTCAAAACGCAAATAAAATCTCAACAGGAAGGAAAACCTCCTGCGTGTGGAAAGGCATTGCTCTTTGACCAAGCACTTTGCTTCTGGTGGGAGACAGAAGGGAAGAGAGGGTATCTACCTGCCCACCAGGTTAGCAATAAACCTCTGTTTATCTCAGTTATCCAACCCATACAATGGAAAGAGTAACTGCCTTATCTATAGCACAAATACATTATGAAAATTATGTGAAATAATGTGCATAACAGAGCTTTAAAAAGAACAAAGCCTCATATTTTAGAAGTTGTCTTTTATTAAAATTAGCATTGCTTTTGAATATACTAATATAAAGCCTTTTGATTTCCCCTGAGAAGGAATTTAGCATCATCTAAGCTGTTGTTAATCTTGTATTATTTCTTTTTTGTCCCCAAATTCCAGCTAAGGTGAACTTTGTATATTCCCTCATCATAATCTTTTGGATATTTTCATGTTTCCATGCTGAAACTCATATTATTTTTTTTCTACCAGGAAAATATTTGCTTTCTATTTGTCTAAGTCACAACTTTATCATCTCTTCATATCCCACCTTAAATATCATTTTCCCCATGAAAAGTTTCTGTCTCCTTCTTACTACTTTAAACTTCTAATATAATCTTTTGAATTTTATTATGCTACAACTTGCCTCATCCTTACGACAAAGTCATTTGTGTCCTTGAATTATTCCTTCTCACAGATTTTAATCTTCCCTTGAGCAAGGAGACCTATAAGGCCTAGAGAAGGGCTCCACCCATATAATTCTTCAACAGATATTTGTCAATAAGAACCAGACTCACTCTGGAATCTTCCTCTACAAATTTCCTTCAGTAAAGTATATTTGAGCAAATTGGAATGTCTTCACTGTTCTGAAACGGGAGGACTGAAATACGGCAGGAATTTCATTTTTGCTTTTTTTTTGTGAGTGAAGATGCAAATATTAGAGGAGTATTTCTTACACTGCAATCTTAGTAAATCTTTCTCCCACCGTTGGAAACCTGGCAGAAAGTGTCTGGCAGAAGGCTTCCTATGTAACCTTAGGACCCAAGTGAAGCAAGCAGCCTATAAGATACAAAACAAATTTGTCTGACTCACCTGGAGGAGAAATTATTCAAATCTTAATACACAATAAATCACAGTAACATATGTAATATCCCCTAGCATATTTCTGTACCCAACAGGTATTCAGCATACACTAAAGACAAAATAAGCAAGAATAGCAAACATGTTTTGCAGACACCAGAGTGCTAAATAGAGCAACCAAGATAATTATTGATGAAAAACAACCTCAAATGGTCATTCCTCCCTGAATCAGAGGCAGGACACAACCTCTGTGCACCCAGGGAGTTCATGAGATGAGTACATATGTGCAGAAGGTCAACATGCCTCTCATTGACAAGTTGGCCAAGTCAAAGTGGATCATGTCACCCTGGTTTGGTTTGCCCGAGGGGAAAGCATGCTGTCAGCATCCTTTACCATCTCAAGTCCAGTGAGAAGTTAGGAGAAGGCAGTTGCAACATTAATTCCATTTTTCTTAGGTCAGTGGTTTGATGCGACTTGTCTTCAGACCTTGGGCAAAATGATCAATGCATATTTCAGACTGAAAGACGCTGAAGCTAGCTAACTCCTCTGTTACAATGTATTCTTAATGAGACACTAGGAAACCTGGTTTCTGATGTTGTGTAGCACTTTCAATGCATGAGCCCAAACCACTTATGCGATCTTTGTCTTAAGACTAGGATGACCATTAACCCTTCATTGTCTGTCGTAGTTCCTGCTAATACCTGTTGTATCTGCCTAATTATTAGTAGTATCCTTTTCCATTTCCAAGAGTACATATGTTTAGATAAGAAATTGTATGGTTATTCTACTTATCAATCGAGGATGGGGCAAATGACTTTTAAGATATTTTTCTTTTGTATATTTCTGGAATTTTAACTAATTGAAAAACACATCTAAAATGGAATCTAGTTAAATATATATACATATATGTGTGTGTATATATAATTGTATAATTATATATAACATGTATAATTGTTTAATTATATATAACATATGCATAATTGTATATAACATATATATAATTTGAGTGTCATATTGTACCTATTTTTTTATATTCTGTGCACAATAAATTCACATTACCAAAAATACATTTGCAGAGTTAGACTCAAGCCATAGAGCTTATTGATATCCTCAATCCTCTACCAGAGCTCTTTGATAGAGAGATGAGAATAGACAGAATAACTTCACAGACTGATGTAAAACCTTTTCTTATTTACTTTTATTTTTATCTGTTCTCATCTTTGCTAGTCTACGAAGGAAGGGAGTGCTTTACCTTCTGAAGTCTTGTCTTTGGGAGTTTCCTGGGCTTCAGTCTTCTTGATGGAATGTTTCTCCACACACAACAATATAAAATTTATAACAGCAAGAAATGTAAATTTAGTTTGTGTGTAAGAGTGAGAACATTAAAATAAGAAGGGTTGCCATGGATAGAGGCAGGTTGACAAATGCTTCCGAATGAAGGAGAGATAAATGTGAAAATATGAGAAAAATGAGAAAGTGCATTCAGACTTGCTAGGTCATATCCTTGGCTGTGAATATTTGTCAGATGTTGTGACAGCTGTGCCTCATAGTATGACTTTTGGAAATAGGCTATTGTATTTGTTTAAAGAGGAATTCACATGCTTAGCCAATATCCTGGAGCCAGAAATATCAAGGAACATTTAAGACAAAATGAGAAAATCTCAGGAAATGATAAGGCCAAGTTTTGAGTACAAAGTTTCCCCCAAAACACCCATAAACTTTGGACATGCATCTGATTGGGTAAGGGTGACAGTTTTAAGTAAGATGAGAAGAAAAGTAATAGCAAAGACAATGATTTATGATGTCTTTACAATTGCTTTGACTTTAGCCTGTGTCTTTGTCTCTTAGATTGCTCTGTTTAATGATGTTAAATAATCTCAAGTACACTTTGAAGTTGGGTAACCCACAAAGCTCTTCAGAGGAGCTTTGAAGTTAGATTCTGTAAAGCCTCAAATTGAAGTATAATTTAGGAATCCTGGATGTGGTATACATCTTCAGTCACTGATGTGAAAGTAGGCAGACAGAGACGGCATCTGAAAAGCACATAGTCCAACAGGAAGTTGAAAAGTTTGCCTGCTGACATAATCACATCTGATATGCCAAATCAACATTTTTTTACATATTCTTTACTATTGAAATTTTAGCTATTATTAATATATTGAACATTTTTGTTAATATTGTTTTAAATGTTTGAGAGTTGTTACTGGAAATTACATTATGCCTTCATTTTGGCCGGAATGAAACAAAACTTGAAAGTAGAAAAATAAATGAAGAAGTGGCAAACAAAATGGTGAGGGTTTAAATCAATGTGACTGTCGCTTCAAGATTTCAAGTTCCTAAAAGAAGGAATTAGGTAATGTGTACTTATCATTCTTTTGTGCCCAGCAAAGCACCATATAAACTTTAAATCTTCTTATAGGCTTTCCAACTGAGAAGACACAGGAAGTCATAGAAGCCATTCATCTTATGGAGGAAACTCCTGCTGGCAGAACACTTTTGTGGATACTATTTGAGAGAATCCAAAGAAATGGAAAAGAGTTCCCAGTCTTTTGTAACTCAGACTGAATGTACTAAGATATAGCACTAGGCCTAAAAACAACATGGCACTCCCACTAAAAATAAATATATACGAAGAAACATGTATAATCATTAAATATATGAAGAGATGCTCAAAGTCTTTAGTAATATTGGATTAAGTGAATAAAACCCAAAGTAAGGTTATATTTAATGCAATGTGATTGGCGAAAATTAACAACCAAATGTTGAAATACAAATAGGCTCTTCTAAACTCTGGTGTTGAGTGTAAACTGGTACAACCACTTTGGAAAGCAGTTTGATATGATCATGTAAGAGTGAATATTCATATAATCTATTATCACAGTGATTTGTCTCCTTGGTAAATACCTAGAAGAAAATCCTTACAAGTGTTCACCAAAGGTATACAACAAAATTTATAGCAACACCATTTGTAATAGTAACAATCTATGGAAGATTAAAACAACAAAAAAATTCATCAAAATGAGAATAGTCATATAGTGTGTGGTATATTCACACAATAGAATAGCATACATGTGTGAAAATAAACTTAAGTCAAATGCTACAATTTTGATGAACCTGCATAAGAATATTCAGTAGAAAAGTAATTTCTGGGAACTAGAAGTTAAAACAACAGCTAATACTAACTTGATATAACTGAGGAATGTTTAGCTTTAGCTGTTTGTGTGTGTGTGTGTGTGCTATATATAAATACACATACATATTTATACATATATTTATAAATTTACATTTCAAATACATTTCACATATGCATAGTATACAAATAGGTATAAATGTCCAGTTCTTAGTTTTTTTGGATTGTCGAAGCAGGCAGGTGTGGTCACGAGGAACACTGGAAGATAGAAGTTATTTTCAATGTTCTAGTTGCTGGGTTGGCCAAGGCTTCACAGATATTCATTATATTATTTAATAAATACGTAGATATTTTTATAAATTAGTGCTGTAAACAGAGTATTTCAACAGTTCAGTTTCTTACACAGAAATATTGCTAAAATAACAATGCCACGGAAATGGAAAAGCTGTTACACCATGTGCTATATTTTTCTTAGAATTTTCACATATGTTCTTTCCTTTGAGCTTTAAAACACTCCTACAACCCAGTGTTTATCTGATAGATAAGGGAACTGAGACTCGAAAGGACTGAAGTGATTCCATCGAAGTCAAGGGTCTAGTCCTAGAATAAGAGTTGATTAAAAGTTTTCTGAACTTAAGTTGTCTATTTTCCAACATTCTAAGCCACATACTTTGAAAATGTCCTCTGATATATTTTTTGCAAAATTTGAAATGAGAGGGATTTAATGTTTTTTTTTTTTTTTTTTTTTTTGAGATGGAGTCTGGCTCTGTCGCCCAGGCTGGAGTGCGGTGGCCGGATCTCTGCTCACTGCAAGCTCCGCCTCCCAGGTTTACGCCATTCTCCTGCCTCCGCCTCCCAAGTAGCTGGGACTACAGGCGTCCGCTTCGTCGCCTGGCTAGTTTTTTTTGTATTCTTTAGTAGAGACGGGGTTTCACCATTATTAGCCAGGATGGTCTCGATCTTCTGACCTTGTGATCCGCCCGTCTCGGCCTCCCAAAGTGCTGGGATTACAGGCTTGAGCCACCGCGCCCGGCCGGATTTAATGTTTTAATAGTAAGATGATGCTAAGTTAATGGAAATCTCTCTCCTCCCTGTATATTACCTGGGCAAATAAGAGCATAGTAAATGGCTATATTAGAATAAGATATAATATGTCTTTTCTGGCCTACACAAATGAGATTTCAGCTCTCTGAACATTGGCTAGTCATGCTATAAAGAGGCTAAAATGGGGAAGGAAATTCTTTTTAAAATATTTATTCATTCTTTGACTTATCAAGAAATAGAGAAGAATTGTCCTTCACCTTCACAAAAGAGTTTGTACCTTTATTTGATCTAATATGAAAGAGAAGTAGAAAGGTTTTCCTGATCCCAATAGAAAATGAAATGTTTCTCTATTCCCCAGTGGTGTCACTAAAGAAGTCAATACTGAAATAAGCGTAGCAGAGACTTTTATTAATTATTTCGATCTTTGTGAAGTAGACATCCTTCTCCCCCAATTCTTTACAGATGTCTGGATAAAGGTGATGTCATCATCTCAAAGAAGATCAGAAACACTGGGACAAAACTTTTGATGTCTTTCAATATTGTAAATGAGTAGAGAAACTCAAGCCTCATACTTAGAGATTCATCTTTTTCTGAATAGCCTATCTAGGAATTACTTGTCTCCATAGACTCCATTGATTAATTTAGTAAACATTAAATACCTTACAAAGACCACCTCAATAAGTAGACACATGGTTAGATGCTAAATGTAGCTGTAGACATTTAGAGGCAAGTAGGCCTTGATAAAAGCTGGAGTGGCCAGGGAACATTTAGAGAGAAGGAGAAACAATCCAGGAGACAGAATATCACACTGAGTCAATAGGATCTGTGTAGATCTGGGAAACATGAGAGACATTTTAATCAAAGGAAGACACACCATTCTTGTAAATATTCCCTCGACAAAGGGTTATCGCTCAGGCCCTGAGTCCTGTGAATGCACCTCAGCCACAAGAGAACCATAAGATAAATGGTTTGCTTCCTTAAACGTGGCAACAATTTATTAGGGGACAGGCCTATGAGCTTAAGGGCAGAGCCTCCTTACATTAAAAATTAGTTTGAGTAGGATTCTATATAATTGGCTGATGTGAAGTTTGATAATAGAAACTTTCTTCCTATTATAACTCTCTTATGACCTGCTCTGAGATCTTGTATTTCATGAAAATAGTACCATCTTTGTGTATCTTATAGAAGCTTCAACCTCCAGGAGGCATTGTTTATGTACACATGCCCCTGGGATAAAGGACATCAAACACCTTCAGAAGAAAGTGGCAAGCCTGGCGAGGTGGCTCACGCCTGTAATCCTGGCACTTTGGGAGGCCGAGGTGGGCGGATCATGAAGTCAGGAGATCCAGACCATCTTGGCTAACATGGTGAAATCCCATCTCTACTAAAAATACAAAAAATTAGCCGGGCGTGGTGACAGGCACCTGTAGTCCCAGCTACTCGGGAGGCTGAGGCAGGAGAATGACGTGAACCCCGGAGGCAGAGCTTGCAGTGAGCCGAGATGGCGCTACTGCACTCCAACCTGGGCGACAGAGCGAGACTCCGTCTCAAAAAAAAAAAAAAAAAGAAAGTGGCATTAAGACAGGGTCAAAGAGAGGATGGTCTTGTTGGAATAAAACCAGCAAGTAAAATTATCATTTAGTGGGAATATTCCAGCCTCAGAACATTAGGACAGGGCTTGTTAAAAGAAAGTTGGAAAGCCATCACGGTCGACCATTTTTTCCATTTTTATTCTCCCAAAAACCTCACTGAAACATGGCTTGAAAGAAGTGAACTTGGATATACTTCAGCAGTTCAATCTCTCCCCACCAGGGTGAGCCAGGCCATTTCCCTATTTTGGTGCTTAACCTAATTTGGAATCCTCTTTTGCAAAATGCCTTTACCACCTGCCTGAGGTGAAAGGAACAAAGCTCATGCCAACTGACAGCAATGTTTTCTGCAAGGCTGAGTTAACAGGGCAAACTTACATTATCTTTTGCTGAATAAGGAGATTTTTTTCCAACAGTGAAGTCTGAGAATGTTCTTTTTTTTTTTTTCTTTTTTCTTTTAAATGAAACTCAGGTTAAGTGGAGAGCAGCCAAAACAGTGCATTTCACACATTGAGGGTAACGGTGGTTTTCTCACGTCCTGAGGAATAAAGGGGCTCACAGGGAAGGGAAATGTGCTTCTCTATAGACCATTGCTGGAAAAGCAACATAAATCCCACAGTGGAATATCCTCTATGGAGCACCCTTGTCCTAAGCAAGAATTTTCGTTTGATGGCTTCCATGTTATTATTTCCCATTATTCATTAAGAAACAAGCCCTCAAAACTTGCCTGGCCCATTGCAACAATCTTTACACTCCCATCCCTAAAACACAACCTTCACTCTGTCACCAAGGCCACTTTCTCCCAATATCCTCTATATCATGTCTCTCTGGGGCTCAGAGACTTCTAGGGCCTCCTCAGCACCATTAGAATGGTGCTTGAATTTAATTTGACATTGAAGGTCTTACATGCAGGTCCTGGCTCACTTTTATAAATCAAAGCCCCCCTGTTCTATTTTAAAATGCTCTTCTATGGCCAGGTCTCTGTGGCCAGTCAATTCTATGGACAGCTGCTTCTTACCCAGTTTTACTCATTTATTTTGTAGTTATCTCAACTAGATACAACATATGTTCTTTCATAAACTCCTATCTACCCTTCATGTCTTCTTTCTCCTCCTTAAAATCTTTCTGATAACTTCAGTGCATACTGCATTGCTTCTCTCCACATCTTTCGCAGCATTTATAGCTAAAGAAGCCCCACACTGCCCACTGTGTCATAATACAGTTTGACATGTTGTGTGCATCAAGTATGTTCATCTCATTCATTTAATCAGCTAGAGTCAAAAAATTATTATTTTTGCAAGTTTAGTGCTGGATCTTAGGCTGGTTTCTCTCTTCCCACAAAAAACCAGCACAATGATCATGTTCATGACGACATTTTAAAATAATTTTGCATTAATTTAAACCATCAAAACAATAGTAAAATGAAAGCCATCCCCATTAAATGCACTACAAATTTGGAAATGACTGCAAGAAAAAACATTTAGGGTACAGTTCTTTTTAAAAAAATTGATGTTTTCTCCTTCAGGACAAGTCACAAAGGATGCTGTAGTAGGTTTAACAGTATTGTCCAAAATTTTTATATCTACCAGAAACCTCAGAATGTGACCTTATTTGGAAACTGGATCTTCGCAGCTGTAACAAGTTAAGTTAGGATGAGTTCAAACTGGATTAGATTTGACCCTAAACCCAATGGCTGATGACCTTATATGAAGAGGACACACTGAAAGACACACAGGGAAGAACCATGTGACAATGGAGTCAGAGCTTGGAGAGCTATGGCTACAAGCCAAGGAAGCCAAGAATTTCCAGGAGCCATCAGAAAGTAGAAAGAGGTGAGGTAGGATGACGCGTCTTAGAGTCTTCAAAAGGAACACGGCCCTACTGAAATCTTGATTGTAGACTTCTAGCCTCTAGAACTGTGAGAGAACAAATTTCTGTACAGTTTGTAATTATTTGTTAAAGCAACCCTAGGAAATGAATACAGATATTGAGTGACGCATTTAGTGTTCTGAATGTAAGTGAGGCATTTCACTCGAAAATAGAAAGTTTGATACTAGGCCTGAAAAACAGTTCTGAGCCAGGGAAAATATGTTTTCTACAGATGGCGCTTAAAAATAGAATAGGTTCTTTTTTTTTTTTTTTTTTTAATAGTTTTGGTGTGATCCTCCTTGAAAGGAGGTGAATGAACCAAGTGACCTTTCCAGATCTTCCTCAATCCTTTAATACTGGGATTTTATGAACTCTGCTCACTTGATAATGTAGGCCAGCTTTACTTATGCATGTATACTTCCAGAACAGTTTTCTATCTCAAAACTTCTACTGCAGGCAAGTAAATTTGCTCATGGCTCCTACATCTCTTTCTATACATATACACTAAGGTGCAACCATATCTGTGTTTATATTGATATATTTGTTTTTACTAATTTCCTTAGAAAGACACCCCTACAGTATGTCTCGTAGGCTGTGTTTGTTCGCTATGTTTGGTAGACTTGTTTGATATGGTCTTATTTTTTTTTAACCACTGGGATTTAAAGTGTTTTATTAAGCTAATTAGTGACATTTCTTTAAACTTCTGGATTAATCATAATTGTATAGGTTGCAATAATAAATAATCCACAATTGCAGAGGCTTCAAACAAAACGATTTTTCCCTTACCTACCCAAGTTGTACATCCTAGATCGATGAGAGGCTTTGTCCTATACCCTACTCATTAGAGAAAGCACACTAATTGAGTTCTGGCATCTGGGATAGCTCAGAATCTGAAAGGGAACGTGGAAATGGGGCACTGATCCTTAAAGACTTCTACTTCTACATGAAGGATATTGTTTGCTATCACAGTTCACTGGCCAGAGCCATAATATATCCCTGCCTAACTTCTAAAAAGCAGAGAAGTGCAATCCTACCATGTCTTTAGAAGGAGGAGTATGAATATTGGTTATTAGTATAAATAATGACCAGCATTCCAGGCTACAAATCAGAGTATTTGTTACTTTACTTCATACACACCTTAATGGGTTCTCAACGACTGAGTCCTCCTAGTCTTAAAGGAATTTATATTCTAGATGAGAAAATAATTCTCCTTGGGTGAGAAACCACAGATATAGACACAAAATTTGAGTCGGACCTCTAAAATAAAAGCAGTAATCTAAAGCCAGGCGCAGTGGCTCACGCCTGCAATCCCAGCACTTTGGGAGGCCAAGGCGGGGAGATCGCCTGAGGTAAGGAGTTCGAGACCAGCCTGACCAACATAGTGAAAGTCCATCTCTAATAAAAAATACAAAAATTAGCCATACATGGTAGTGTGCACCTGTAATCCTAGCTACCCAGAAGGTTGAGGCAGGAGAATCATTTGAACTTGGGAGGCGGGGATTGCAGTGAGCCAAGGTCATGCCACTTCACTTCAGCCTGGGCAACACAGTGAGACTCTGTCTCAAAAAAGAAAAATAAAGTATCAAAGCCAGAGGGCATATTTTTTTTAAAAGTTTAAAAAAAAAAAGAAAAAACATAAACGAGACCAAAAGAAATCTCTCCAGAACTACTGCAAACCCATAGATCAATTTCTCGAGTGTTGATTATTCTCCGTTGGCCCTCTTACACACTGCACACTTCTCTATACTTGTCTGTCCTGCCCTGTGTTCCTACAGTAAGCCCTTTCTTCCATATTTCCAGTTCCCAGTGGGCTCTACTGGGACTGTTGCCTCCCTGAAATCCTTTGGCCCTGAGAACAGTAGAGGCTTCTCACTGTTACTAGTACCTGAATGCCTCATTCCTTTTTTCCCCCTAAACCTATCCACACCTCTATAAAAATTTCTTCATTAGTTTCATCTGAACCTCGGGTGAATTCTATTTTCTTCTGAGACTGACTGATAACACCCTACTTAATCCCAAGAATTGATGAAATGATATGTCTTCCATAGGTGAAATGTAGGAGAAACAACAGATTCCTGTTGCATTTATCTATCACGACTCATGTAGACCTTTGCCTGAGGTGAGTTTGCAGGTCGATCACATTTGTATTATCTATTATTATGATGTTCTTCTTATTTCAGTTTAATGAAAAGGCCTGTCTTTCACCCTTTAACATAGCACACAAACTCATGATTTAAAATAATAATAAAATATCAAAAACTCATACTTTCCTCAACACAACCCTGAAGTTTCTCCTGAGAGGAATAAAAGCTGTTTTCTGGCGATAAAACCCCACCAAAAGTTTATAAAGAAAACAAACTCCCCTCGGGCAGTAATCAGTGGTCAGACAGTATCTGACAAGCACAGCAGAATTTTAGCTATTGCTCTAGGGCTGTTCTTAGTTCTGGTCAATTCCTTTGCTAACTGGGATATGAAAGGAACCCAAGTGAAAATAGTCCAGAGGGGGGAAAAATAAGAAAGATAATGTAAAACAAACTCATTATATCTGGAATATTAAGATTTTTTTTCTTAGAAGATTTTCTTCTTTTTGCCCTAGAGCACTTGAAAGTTCTGAAGATCCATTTTATGTAAAGTCAAAATAATATTTTACATAACACTTATTTTAAGTTTAAAGGCTTGCTACAATGAAACTGTTACTATAGTGGACTTAAAGCAGCAAAATAAACTGAAGAGGCCTCATAAAAATATATAGGCACTAGTCAACTGATGCAAGGAAATAAGCTTCATGGCATGAGACCTCTGATTTGCGTTAACACCTAAATTTCTCCTGCCTAATCCTGGAGTTCTCATGCAGTAGTAGTGTTTCTTCCTAGACTTTTTTTTTTTTTTCTCAACAAGGAGTAGCAGTCCTATTTCCTGACTAATTAGAATGGTTTATAATTAGGTTTTGGCCTGTAGGAAGGGATTAATCTCTGTAAGAGGTGTGAGAAATTCAGCAGCTTCTGTCAGCAGAGTTATTCATGCCAACTTTGTATTTATTTATTTACTTACTTTTATTTTACGTTTCATTTAATAGGAAGTTCTATTTTCCATAGATTTAATTTTGATGTCAGAGTTAAAGTTTCAAACTCACTCTCCTTTGTTCTCACAAATTTTAAAGTAAATTGTCAAATTCACTCTCTTCCATACACTAACCTCCAGGTTTAAAGTAGTCATTGCATGCCTCAAGATTAAGAATCTGCCGATTTTCACATCTTCTTCAAAGACATGTAATTTGGCTATATCTGCTATTACCCACCACCACCAATCAGTTTTGCAAATGCACTGGGCTCCAGAGACTCTGCTAGATGCTGTGTGACATGAAAATACAATGACAAAGTCTTTATAGGAGTTTAGAGGATAGCTGAAAACTATACCTTGTCAATAACAATACCAGCTAAAAATGGGCATCAGGGTCATTGTGCCAGGAATGCAGGATTAGATGTCATATAAGCTCTCTATATAGTAAAAAATATATCTTTAGAAACAGTTTTTCCAATTACATCCCTGCCACCAATGAAAGCTCTGATTTGGGGAAGTCTTTTTCCTGGTTAATACAAGAAGTGACATTATCTCTTTGGCTTCTTCCTGGTTTAAAAACTTTTATTATTATTTTATACAGTTTTTTTATACCAGATATCTTGGGCATGGGGAAGCCTCTATAATTTTTACTTGACAACACGACCACACTCTTAATGAAGATGTTGAAGTAGGTGAGAATGACTTTTAGTATAAAAAACCCACTCTAAATATAGTCACTACTCCTCTTGCACATTATAGAGTTGATAAAGTACCTGAAAATACTCTTTTTATATAAGAACATTTTCTCATTTTGTATTTGGAAGATATGCAGTTAAAAGTTTTATTAAATAAGTCATACATTATTGAAGTTGTGTGGGGTAGAAGTTGTAGTGTCTCCAGTTTTTCATATTTCAATTCCTCTGGAATCAGTTTCTTCACTCAGAATGATGAGAGATAGGGCACGCACTCTCCTACTCATCTCATATTCTTAGCATATAGCAGTACAGATCTTTCTCATGAGTCAGACTTTCATTCTGTTTCTATGACTAGACTTAGAGTCAGAATCAAAGTGAGATGGAGATATGAAATGGAGATAACAGGATGGATGGTCAGACTTCAAAACAATGAATCCAGATATTCTTCTCATTTTATCCCTCAAATTGATTGGTGGTCTTGTCTCCCTCCTACTGTGCCAGTTCAAATCTCAACATACCTTACTGATCCTTAAAAGTCCAGTATAAATTTTTCCTTCTCAAAGCCATTTATGGAGGACCCAGTTCACAGGGACCTAATACTCTAGGCTCCTAAAGCAGGCATTGTTTCTTCCTGGTGTAAAGTGGCTACAGCATATGCTCTTCAATCAAATCTCTTGCCCTTACACCTTAGAAAGCCTATTCACTAGCTGTGTGACCTAGGACATTTTTCAGTAACTGCTTGTTTCTCAGATTCTGCATCTGTAAAATGAGGATGATAATACGATCTACCAAAGAGTTGCGGTGAGAATCTCCCCTAAAGAACTTGGCACAGAGTAAACATTAAATATCCAATGTTGTTAGCTAACCTTATTTTATACCTAATAATATTTCAAGGTATATGTCCTTTTACATAACTTGGCTATAAGCCCTTTGAAATCAGTTTAAATATTCAGACTTTTGGGTCTCTCTCTGACTGCCCCAGCAGAGTACAGTGAATAGATCAGACACTAAGTCAGCATTTGTCAACTGATACTTAGCAGTAGTTTCTGGTTTCTTTAAGACAGGGAATAAATTACAGGTGATTACATAGTGGAATAGGTTTTGGAAATGTAGCTCAGGGACAAGCTAACTGCCAGATATGCAGACTACATTAGGCCAGAACTGAGTACACCTCCATCTGAGTTTCTCCCTTGAAAGTTACATTCTGTGCATTGACAACTGTCTTCCCCAGCTCATTCTACTTGTGCCCCATTTGGGAGAGAAGACAAAAATAACTCAAATTTAACTCTTGTCACAAACGTATATGTTAAAACAAGTACCTCTTGGTTTTCTACATATTCTCTTCCTAACAAATATATCAGCATGAGCATAATCTCTTTTACTCATTTTTGTTAGTGAACCCACAGAAACACGACAATATATCAGCATTTCTTATGCTCTTAAAACTTTTTTTTTTTTTCTGAGAAGAACAGAAAATATGAGAGCAACTTTTTTGAAAGTCCACAGTCCAAATGAAAGTTCATGAAATTCCTCTGCTGGCCCCAAACTTTAGAAGTGGCTTCTGTTAAAGTGGCCAGAGAGGCCTAATGATGGTCAAAAGCTGAAAAGCATAGATAAGAGGAAAGAAGCAATAGAAATGAGGATAACATAAACTTCACTATACAAGATAGTAAGAATAAAATGCTCTATTTTGTAGAAAAGGACTCTTTCTACACACACAGATACGGACATAAGCACACACCTTCAAAAATGACTGAAATGTAGAGAGACTTGTTTCCAACAATAATAATTGCAACTACTTTATAAGTTCTAATTAGGTATGAGATACTTACATGATTAATCTGCAATTCTTAAAGCAATCTTCTAGGAAGCTGCTGTCATCTTACCATATAAAGTTGACAATAAAGCTCAGAGAGCCTGCTCAGGCCATGATTCTGGCACATGGCTGAGCTTGGTGCAGATCAGGCAGCTCCTGTTCCACACAGCACATAGATCTGCATCCCACTTGGCACCTTCACACTGAATCATCCTTTTGCTTCCATTGTATGTGATTTACAGATCCACCCACATGATAGTTTAAAAAATAAAAGGCTAAATTTAGTCAGTGTTTCAATTTTCTAACAAAACCTATTCAAATGCCCCAGGGACCTTCAAACTTTCCTAGACTACCTCACCAAAGCCCTATACTATACATATGCACATACACACATACATATATATTTGCACCCATATCTGTATCTCTGTATCTATCTGTATCATCTGTATTAGTCAATTTGCACACTGTTTGATAAAGACATACCTGAGACTGGGGAGAAAAAAAGGTTTAATTGGACTTACAGTTCCACATGGCTGCGGAGGACTCAGAATCATAGAAGAAGGCAAAAGGCACTTCTTACATGGTGGCAGCAAGAGAAAAATAAGAAGGATGCAAAAGCAGAAATCCCTGATAAAACCATCAGATCTCATGAGACTTATTTACTACGATGAAAACAGTGTGGGGGAAACCACTCCCATGACTCAAATTATCTCCCACTGGGTCCCTCCTGCAATACATGGGAATTATGGGAGTACAAGTCAAGATGAGATTTGGGTGGGGACACAGGGTCAAACATATCATTCCACCCCTGGCTCCTCCAAATCTCTTGTCCTCACATTTCAAAACCAATCATGCCTTCCCAACAGTCTCCCAGAGTCTTATCTCATTTCGGCATTAACCCAAAAGTCCACATTCTAAAGTCTCATCTGAGACAAGGCAAGCCCTTTCTGTCTATGAGCCTGAAAAATCAAAAGGAAGCTAGCTATTTCCTAGATATAATAGGGGTACAGTTATCGGATAAATACAGCCATTCAGAAGGGGAGAAATTGGCCAAAACAAAGAGGCTACAGGGCCCATGCAAGTCCAAAATCCAGCAGAGCAGTCAAATTTTAAAGCTCCAAAATGTTATCCTTTGACTTTAGGTCTCACATCCAGGTCATGCAGATGCAAGAGGTGGGTTCCCACGGTCTTGTGCAGCTCCACCCCTGAGGCTTTGCAAGGTATAGCCCCACTTCTGGCTACTTTCATGGTCTGGCACTGAGTTTCTGCAGCTTTTCCAGGGGCACGGTGCAAGCTGTCAGTGGATCCACCATTCTGGAGTCTGGAGAACCGTGGCTCTCTTCTCACAGTTCCACTAGGCAGTGCCCCAGTAGGAACACTGTGTGGCGGCTCTGACCCCACATTTCCCTTCTGCACTGCCCTAGGAGAGGTTTTCCACAAGGGCAGTGCCCCTGAGGCAAATTTTGCCTGGGTATCCAGGCATTTCCATACATCTTCTGAAATCTGGGAGGTTCCCAAACTTCAATTCTTGATTTCTGTGCATGCACCGGCTCAACAACATAGAGAAGCTGCCAAGGCTTGGGGCTTCCACCCTCTGGAACAACAGGCCAAGCTGTATTTTGCTCCCTTTTAGTGATGGCTGGAGTGGCTGGGATGCAGGGCACCAAGTCCCTAGGCTTCACACAGCACGCAGACCTTGGGTCAGCCTGCGAAACCATTTTTTCTTAGGCCTCCAGGCCTGTGATGGGAGAGGCTGCCGTGAAGACCTCTGACATGCCGTGGAGACCTTTTCCCCATTGTCTTGGAGATTAACCTTCGCTCTTCGTTATTTATGCAAATTTCTTCAGCAGGCTTGAATTTCTCTCAGAAAATAGATTTTTCTTTTCTATAACATTGTCAGGCTTCAAATTTTTCAAACTTTTATGCTCTGCTTCCTTTATAAAACTGAGTGCCTTTAACAACACCCAAGTCAGTTCTTGAATGCTTTGCTGTTTAAAAATTTCTTCTGCCAGATAGCCTAAATCCTCTTTCTCAAGTTCAAAGTTCCACAAATCTCTGGGTGGGAGAAAAATGCAGTCAGTCTCTTTGCTAAAACACAACAAGAATCACCTTTGCTTCAGTTCCCAACAAGTTCCTCATTTCCATCTGAGACCACCTCAGCCTGGACCTTATTGTCTATATTGCTCTGAGCATGTTGGCCAAAGCCATTCAACAAGTCTCTAGGAGGTTCCAAACTTTCCCACATTTTCCCGTTTTCTACTGAGCCCTCCAAACTGTTCCAACCTCTGCCTGTTACCCAGTTCCAAAGTCGCTTCCACATTTTGGGTATCTTTTCAGCAATGCTCTACTCTATGACTACCAATTTACTCTGTTAGTCCATTTTCATGCTGCAGATAAAGACATTCCCGAGACTGGGAGGAAAAAGAGGTTTAATTGGACTTACAGTTCCATACAGCTGGGGAGGCCTCAGAATCACCACAGGAGGTAAAAGGCACTTCTTACATGGTAGCGGCAAGAGAAAAATGAGAAGGATGCAAAAGTGGAAATCCCTGATAAAACCATCAGATCTCATGAGACTTATTCAGTATCATGAGAAGTGTATGGGGGAACCACCCCCATGATTCAAATTATCTCCCACCAGGTCCCTCCCACAACACGTGGGAATTACAATTCAAGATGAGATTTAGGTGGGGACACAGAGCCAATCCATATCATCATCTATATCTACTTAACTCTCTGAGGTTGTGTATTCCTTGCCTTGACTATTATAATCTATCTCATCACCAAAACTGTAAACTATTTGCATCCATCTTTCACATGGTATTGGACAACAACTGACAGATGAGCTATATAGCTATCTATCTATCTATCTATCTATTGATAGATAGATAGATAGATAGATACATACATATTTAATCTTGTTTCCAAAACCTAATGTGTATTAAATAGTAACACTACAAACACACACATACACATATACATATATACACACGTGTGTGTATATATAAATAAATATTTATATATATATAAATATATACACACACACACAGAGAGAGAGAGAGTTGAAATAATGACAGTATCCCCCTCTATATTTTAGGGATGCTTACTTTTTCATGAGCAATTTTGAAGTGTTTGTATAGTACCGTTAAACATAATACTCAGAAGAAGATAAAGTCAGAACCGTCACACAAATGTAAAATCTAAACACATTAAACTTTATGGCTTTTCTTATATGAGGGAACAAGGAAGATGTTAGCACCAGTTCAGGAAAAGTAATTGTATATACATACATACATACACACACATACACACATGCATATAAAGGAAAAGAATTACAAATGAGTACAAAACTTTTTATTTTTAATATAGAAGCAGAGAAAATCAATGGACACTCGTTGAAAAAGAGTTTGCCTATCTATGTGTTCCTTACAATTAATAAATAGGTGCGAAATGCAGGCATACCTCATTTTATTGTGCTTTACTTCATAGCACTTCACAGATGTTGTGTTTTTTTACAAATTGAAGGTTTTTGGCACCCCTACATCCAACAAGTCTACCAGCATAAATTTTCAACACCATGTGCTTACTGTTCACTTTGTGTCTCTGTGTCAGCACTTTTTAACAGTAAATTAATTTTAATTAAGCTATATACATTATTGTTTTAGACATACTGCACACTTAATAGACTACAGTATAGTGTAAATATAATGTTTATAAGTACCGGGAAACAAAAAAAATTATATTGACTCGCTTTTTTGTATATTGATTTTGTTGCAATGATCTAGAAACCAATCCTCAATGTCTTCAAGGAATGCATATAATTGAATATAATGAATAGCATTCGAATCAGACAGTTCATAATAAGGTTGTTCTATAGACAATGTTTAGTTTTCCACCAAAGTGCTTTTTTTTTCCCCATGGTTTCTTCTCCTTTGATCAAAAATAATCTCAAATATTTTCCTTAATCACAGCATAAGTCTGGTCTCATTAGTCTTAGCCCTATCATTGACATAGAAACAGCAATAGCGTTAATTTACTTCATAGGTCTTTTCATGTTTACTTTGCTGAAAATCTTCATTAGTGATCAGATTGGATTTTTCATAGCCTCTTTACACTAGGAAGCCAAGCCAAGAAACTCTCTCTACCAGATTTGACCTATAATACCTACAAATTGAGTGAATTCCTTTCTTTTTAAGGTCTCTGAAATATTCTGAAGTTCTTGGGCCTGTCTGAAAATGATTTCTCTTACCCACTTTTAAGGCTGAGAATCCTAAAAGCCAGTTACAAGGCCAGTTTTACAAGAGTGCTTCCTAAGCATTGATTCCATAAAGTCAAATGTGGTTACTCAAAAGTGACTGGTAATATGTGATTAAATGATCATCATTTTCAAACATGACATTCCAGATAAACTTGGCTATCAGCCAAGGTTTTCAATTATGTCTTGGAAAAAGATGGCAAATTCTTAACGGACCTAGGCAAATAACTAAACTGCCATGAAAACAAGAATACTCAATAATAGAGCTTGAAGTCTATAAGAATCAGGCACGGAAACAAAGAATAAGATGCCATTGTTGCCTAATATTATAAAGCAAAGCAACACCAGAACGCTGATAAATAGAAACATATTTGGGAGAACTCATTGACCCATCTCCAGAAGCAGTCTATGGAGCATAGAATTTTTCTTATTTAAATAATGATATATCCCTGGAAATTTAATGTAGGGAAACAGCATCTCTTCGGATTTGAAAAACTCTTTCTATAAAATGCATCAATATTAACTTGTCAGATAAACTTACTTATTTCTGGTCCCTGTTTTTTATAAGGTAGAACAAATCTTTGTGATTTTTAAAGGAGACTTTTGAAAAAAATCTCAAAGATACGTTAGGTGCAAAAAATATCATGTGAGTTTATGCTAATTTTATTTTATTTTACATTCAAAATTCATTTCTAGAAAGAAGAAAAAAAAGCAGTTGTCAGGAGATTTGACCTTTCAAGACAGAAATAATACTGGTCTACCTATTTAAAAGTGACAATAAAATATTTAATAATTAACATAGAAAGTAACATGATTATAAAGAACCTTGGTTCTTTTGTAAGTGAAGAGTTTTTGTTTTCTTAAATAATCAAGAACATAATAAAAAAAGCACAAAGCTCAGAAAATTATCTTGCTAAAACACAAAATCTGTGCAGATTACACAGAATTACATATCATGGCTTAAGGCAATAAACAAAGGGAAAAAAAGCAAGCCCATTAAAACAGAACAGACTTTGTTAAGATTTTAACATATTTCATAGTTTTTTTCACTAAACATTTGCACACACTCTATAGGCATATCTTGTTTTACTGTGTTTTACTTTATTATGCCTTCACAGATAATAGTTTTTTCCAAAATTGAAGGTTGTGACAACCGTGTGTCAAGCAAGTCTACTGGCACCATTTTTCCAATAGCATGGGCTCACTTTGTGTCTCTGTGTCACACTGTAATTCTTGCAGTATTTCAAACATTCTCACTATAATTATATCTGTTACGGTGATCTGTAATCAGTGATCTTTGATGTTACTGTTTTAATTGTTTGGGAACATCATGAACCATACCTATATAAGACAGCTAACTTAATTGACTCGACAAATGCTGTGTGTGCTCTGACTACTTCATCGACCTGTTGTTTCCTTGCCTCTCTCCCTCTCTTCAGAACTCCCTATTTTCTGAGACACAACAGAATTGAAATTAGACCAGTTAATAACCCTACAATAGCTTCTAGGTGTTCAAGTGAAAAAGTCGTGCATGTATCATTTTAAATCAAAAGCTACACCTTGGGAGGCCAAGGTGAGAAGACTGCTTGAGGCCAGGCGTTCAAGTCCAACCCTGGCAATAGAGGGAGGCCCTCATCTTTACAAAACTAAAAAAAAAAAAAAAAAAAAAAAAAAATCAGCTGGGCATATTTGGGCCCACCTGTATTCCCAGCTACTTACAAGGCTGAGATGAGTGTATAGCTTGAGCACAAGAGTTCAAGACTACAGTGAGCAATGGTTGCACCACTGCACTCCAGACTGGCGAACAGAGTGAGATTTTGTCCCTCAAAAAATTAAATATAAATAAATAAAAAGCTAGAAATAGTTAAACTTAGTGAGGAAGGCCTGCTGAAAGCTGAGATAGGCCAGAAGTTCAGATTCTTGCACCAAACAGCCAAGTTGAGAATGCAAAGGACAAGTTCTTGCAGGAAATTCAAAGTGCTACTCCAGTGAACTTACAAATGATTTGAAGGCAAAACAGCCCTATTGCTGATGTGGAGAAAGTTTCAGTGGACTGGAAAGAAGATCAAACTGGCCACGACAGCTGTTCTAATTAAGCCAAAGTCTAATTCAGAGCAAGACAGGTCCTAACTCTATTCAGTTCTATGAACACTGAGAGAGAAGAGGAAATTGCAGAAAAAAAACATTTGAACATAACAGAGATTGATTCATGAGTTTTAAAGAAAGAAGTCATCTCTGTAACATAGAAGTGCAAAGTGAAGCAACAGGTACTGATTATAGAAGCTGCAGCAAATTATCTAGAAGATCTAGCTCAGAAAATTGAAGAAGGTGGCCACACTAAACAATAGGTTTTCAATGTTGACAAAACAGCCTTCTTTTGGAAGAAAATGCCATCTAGGACTCGTATAGCTTAGGTGGAGAAGTCAATGCCTGGTTTCAGAACGTCAAAGACAGGCTGACTCTCTTGTTAGGAACTAATGCAGCTAATGACTTTAAGTTGAAGCCAAAGTTCAGTTTTTCATTCCCCAAGTCCTAGGGCCCTTAAGAATGAATCTTAATCTACTCTGCTTGTTTTCTGTAAATGGAACAACAAAGCCTGGATAACAGCACACCTGTTTAAATAGTGATTTACTAGGTATTTTAAGCCCACTGTTTGCATCTACTGCTCAGAAAAAAAAAAAAAAAAAGATTCTTTTCAAAATATTGCTGCTCGTTGATTATGTACCTAGACACCTAAGAGCTCTGATGGAGATGTACAAGAAGATTAATGCTGTTTTCACACCTGCTAACACAACACCCATTCTGCCCACCATGGATCAAGAAGTCATTTCAACTTGCAAGTCTATTATTTAAGAACTACATTTCATAATGCAATAGGTGCCATGGCTAGTTATTCCTCTGATGGATCTGGGCAAAGTAAATTGAACACCTTCTGGAAAGGATTCACAATGCCATTAACAACATTCATAAATCATGGGACGAGGTGGAAATATCAACATTTACACGGATTTGGAAGAAGCTGATTCCAACCCTCGTAGGTGACTTTGAGGAGTTCAAGACATAAGAGGATGAAATAACAGCTGATGCGTTGGAAGTAGAAAACTAGAATTAGAAGGGATGCCAAAGATGTCACTGAATTGCTGTAATCTCATGATAAAACTTGAACAGATGAGGAGTTACTTCTTATGGATGAGCAAAGAAAGTAGTTTCTTGAGATGGAATCTACTTCTGTGAAGATGGCTACGAACATTATTGAAAAGACAACAAAGGATTTAGAATATTACTTACACAGAGTGGATAAAGCAGTTGGCAAGGTTTGAGAGGGATGACTTCAATTTTGAAAAAGTGGGTAAAGTGCTATAAACAGCCTCACATGCGACAGAGAAATCTTTCGTGAGAGGAAGAGTCAATTGACGTGAAAAACCTCATTGTTATCTTATTTTAAGAAACTGCCACCTTAATCTTCAGCAACTACCACCCCGAATAGTCAGCAGCCACCAACATCAAATCATGACACTCCAGTAGCAAAATGCTTATGACTCACTGAAGGCTCAGATGATTGGTAGCAATTTTTAGCAATAAAGTATTTTAATCAAGGTATGTACATTGTTTTTTAGGCCTAATTCTATTGCACACTTAATGGACTACAGTGTAAACATAAATTTTGTATGCACTAGGAAACCAAAAAATAACTGCGTGACTTGCTTGATTGCAAAATTCACTTTATGGCAGTGGTTTTGGAACTGAACCTGCAATATCTCCGAGGTATGGCTATAATTGAAAGCAAGTACAATTTTCTTTCCATGGCTTTTCTATAGGTTTTTATATCTATTCAGGTTTTTCCTGCACCACCCTCTTTCTTTTTCTGAAACAACCAGTCACTTTAGACAGAAATTATTATCTTTCCCCTTACTGAACAAAAGCAGATTACATCACTTCACCTACCAGGTGATAGTTCTCTGCCGCTATTGTTCCTAGTGCATGTTCATTCACTTAAGTAGCTGTAACTTTTTACTAAAGTAACTTCTATTTCACAGAGAAAAATAGGAGGTGGATAATAAATGCATGCATGTATTATATTTAACACTGATCGCTGTTTTCATTAAACCAAAAATATTAAACTGGTCTCATTTGCCAAAGACTTATCTATATTCTGTTTCTTTGATTTCTTAAAGTATTTTTAAACTGGCTTATATAAAGATACCATTTTTTATAATACATTTAAAGTACTAAAGTTCAATTTTCTAGAAATTTTAGGAATATTCAGTTGATATGTGTTTATCTGCCAACTAGAACGAGTTCCTTTAGGAGACTTTTTAGGCTAATCTATCAATATCATCTGGAGATTGGAAAACACTACACATTCATACGGTCTGTGGTAAATGTGGTAAAGCCTTCTCTGAGTGATAGACACAGGAAATACATACAGTTAAAAATAGAGAGCTTCAGCTGGGCATGATGACTCACGCCTGTAATCACAGCACTTTGGGAGGCCGAGGCAGGTGGATAACGATGTCAAGAGATCGAGACCATCCTGGCCAACATGATGAAACCCCATCTCTACTAAAAATACAAAAATTAGCTGGGTGTGGTAGTGCATGCCTGTCGCCCAGGTAGGAGGCTGAGGCAGGAGAATCACTTGAACCCAGGAGACGGAGGTTGCGGTGAGCCGAGATGGCACCACTGCACTCCAGCCTGGGGACAGAGCAAGGCTCCATCTCAAAAATAATAATAATAATAAAAATAGAGAGCTTCACTTCTGAAGTTGAGCCAAGGATTAAGAGCAAATAAAGAACCACAGAATCTTACTGGCCTGTCAGAAAGCTGATCTCCTTCTCACTGGAAAATTCTTCATTGTCTAGAGCTAAAAATAGATAATTGAAAAAGACAAACAAACTAGATTCTCTGTCATCTGTTATTTAACAGAGAGTGAAAGTTACCAAGTGGTCAGACCATGAAACACAACTCTTAATCAATAAAATTAATAAACCAGCCTATCAGTTGTCTGTTATCCAACAGGGAATAGATCTCTGTAAACAGTTAATCCTCATACAGATATTATCAAACAATCAGTCAATAAAATCAAATACCCAAATATTGCTACCAACAATTGGGAATAATTTTTATTGGCTGAAAATAAGCCAAAACCAAAGACAAAACACAAGATTAGTAGAAAGTAAAATTAAAATAGGATAAACAGAGAGTCATTGAAGTTCTTTCACCTTTTTGAAGTCACCTCCGGGAGCAAAGAAAGGATGTACTTTTTCCCAAGATGCTCACCTCTGGTGAGGAAGGTTACCTGGCCCTGGTAGGAGCATCCACTGGGCATATTGGTGGAAGATCTCCAAAACTGTTAAAAGATAAATTTCAAAAAGATGAGATCATGACTGTCTTACAGGTAGCAAAATGAACATGTATTAAATATTTGATGTTTCTCATATGAGAGAATCAGGCAGATGCTATAGCTTGTTCAAAGAAAAAGTCAAAGAAAGCATAGATTTATATCAAAATACACATGGATGCAAAACTGGTTTTTCTAGGGTAGGAGAGAAGTCAATGAAAATTCTGTTGGAAAAGATAGTTTGACAATTTATCAGTTACCTATAATTTACAAGAGGTACAAAATAGTTCAAAGATAATTAACAGGGCTACAACTAGAGAGTTTATGAATGTGTGCTATGGGCACTGAAGCACAGCTCATATGTATCATTGTGTAAAACTCTCTTAGCTACTCAGTGTGGTATAAGAATGTCACTGTTATCCCCATTTTATAGATAACAGAGTAAATAAGGTAAGAGCTCAGGGTGACAATTTACATTCAGGTGTTCAATGAAAATGATTGATGCTCTTTGTCCTTCTTTACTAGGCTTAAACCTGTACTAGACCCTGTGGAGGATATAAAATAAGTAAAACTCTGGACTGATGAACTTGGCAAGTTTAAATACTGCAAATCATACAAACTTGCAAGAGAAAATATGTGAATCTAGTGACAATGTTTAAGAGCTCAGAGAGAGATGTGATCACTTAAAATCCAAATGCACCTTTTATCTAAGCACAAGAATTCACGATAAAAATCTTCCATTTATTTAATAAATTTACTTTCATAGCAGAAATAAAAACCAACACAATTTTTTCATATGCATACCATCTTACTCTGCTATCAACATTAGCCTGATTTTCGTTTTTGGCCCAGGCATTTATCCAGTCAAAGAAAAGGACATTTGACTGCAACTAGCCAGAAATGTGGGGGCAGTCATGGCTGTATATTCAGTTATTTCAGAAAACAGCAGTAGCCTCCTGTGTCAGACTGAAACACCTTCAGTTAAACATCTTCAGTTTGACCTTAAGTCAACACCTCCTATATCAGGTCATGCAGTAATAGGGTCTGTTTGACTAAGAGGTCATTGAAACTGGCATCAACCAGGAAACAATCTTTGAAGAGGAACAAACGGTAATCTGGAGAAAGACTTTGAAATGGAGATTGTGCTAGATGTTAAGGTAAACTTGAATTGTCAATGAGCTGGCCTCTCAGTGGCTGTCTTTCTCTAAAAACAAAACCTTCATTTCTGTGTTCTCTAAACAAGACTGTTTTCTGTGCTTCTTATAGGCTTTTGTATTCAGATATTCTGGGGTTATCATCACAAAAACGGAAAACAAGGAAGTAAACTAAGACTGAATTGCAAATTACATTTTTAAAAGGCTTACAGTAAAAGAATGCAATAAATGGAAACCAGGATGAAAGTGAGAAGGTAGACCAGCGAAAATGAAGGCAAACATATCCAAGACCAACTGAGCCCGCCAACAATGAGAATGGTAGTTTCCCTCTTCACATTACTCATTTCCAATTCCTCTTCTTCCATCTTCTGTGGGCTTTCTCTTTGTAGTTTCAATATGGCCATCAATATCTCCCAGGGATGGGTGCTTCCTTGTTTCTAGTTCAGGAAAAGTTGTGAAGTTTACTCTGTATCGAGCAGTTATATCATAAGCATCCTCTGCATCACTTACTGTGACCGTTGTGTTGGGATATGTTGATACATTAATCCAGTAACAACCAACTCTGGAGTTGGTAGTTAAGTAAAAGTGCCATCTAAACTTAGAGCACAATGATAAGATAAAGATGGCTTTCCATAGCAAATACAGGGTCCTCTTTTCTTGGTGGAGAAACATTGGATTCTGGACAGATAAGAGCCCCATCCACCATCTTTTAAATTGATTTTGGAGAGCCATGCTGAGTGCAACGCTCACTTTCTTGGCATGAGGAGCCAGGAGCACCATTTCTGCTATGACTGCACATGAGCCTATGTGAAATCAGTCAGTGCTTCTTTCTCTTTATCTGTCAAATGGAGGTAATGTTTACCTCATATGGTGAGAAACTACGTAATTTGAAAACATTTTTAAATAAAATTTCTATTTCCACACAATAACTTTTTTGGGTTAAGATGTGGTTGCTTTCTTTCTTCAGCTCTCTTCTCTCGGTTCAAGTAAGGAGACAATGACTTGTATCGGTGTTACTACATTCAGCAAAGAAAAATAAAATAAATATTTTACCCGTCAACTCTATGTTGCCTCTTAAAATACGTCAGAGAAGATCTGAGTGGGTTTGAAATGGCCTTGCCACCTGAGATAGAGCATCTCTGGCCTTGCAGGCTCTTCTGTCAATGGAATCACGATGGTACTCTTGGAAGTATCTCAGACATTCAGCAAAATTAAAGATTCAGGCTTTGATCATGGTGATCACTTATTGAAATTACATTCTTACAATTTGGTAGGCATTTTTTTTTACAAAACACTTAGTGATTACTTAAAATATGGAATTAGACACATTTATAGGTTGCCATTATGCATACTCTCTTTTGGTTTGCCTGTGCATTCTTATCTCCGAGTGTCCTGATAATACTTAATGTGTCGCCAAATGAGTTTGATGGCTGACACAAAGCCTCAGAACTGACTACTGGCTTACCCTGCAGTTGTGCAGTGATGGCACATTAGGGGAAGAGAGTGATTCTGTCCTTTTCAAAGCTACTTCCTTCACTGTGGGGGAGAAATGAGCTGTAGTGCATCAGTTGGAAACTATGCTGATTATGGCTAATTTACAAGCAATGGACCTCCTAAAGCCAATATGGGTGACTCACACTACTAGGAAGAGAACATTGTGTAATGCACTGAAGATGCATCATGGAAAATATTAGAAACATCTATGCAAAGATAAGCTCTGACAGGCCAGAAAAGCAGTTGCCAAGGCCAGCAATGAAGAGAGCCAAGAATAGGTTGAGAGAATCCTCTAACCTTTTAGCTTTCTGATGCTTACACCTGCCCTGCCCGGAAGCCCTGGTTCGGAGAGGATGACTCAGCCCTAAAAAATCTTGGAGAGTGACAGTGTCATGTATTTTACCTTCTCAGAAACAGAGGACAGCAAAATTTAAAAAAAAAATAGATCAGCTTCAATTAAAGACTTTTGGACACCAGTTTCTGTATAAAGCATAAATTTTCTATCCTTCAAACCCTAGATTATATAAATTACTGGGTTTTTCTCTTTTAAAAAAAATCTGAAAATAGAGCCAGAAATATGATATGGAGGGCCATATCTACACAGAACTAGTTCATCATTCAGCTACAACTTGTCATTATAGCACAGAAATATGGAACTGATCAGAATTCCAAAAAATCTAGTTCAATTCTTTTTGCTTTTAGGTGAGGAAACTCAGGCCTGGAGAGAAAAATTGGTTTTAGAAAGTCATACAAATTTTGAATATAGTTTTTCTATATTTTAATACAGTTTGTTGAGTTGCTTCCAAATTGGATTATTTTACATGAGAACTTCTTTAACATTTTGACCTACAAATGAAAACACTTGGATAAAATATATATTGTTAAAACATATATTATGCACATGTCCGTTCCTTTAAAAAGTAATCAAGCCAGTTGTTTAAGTAACTTATTTAATACTTTAAAAACAGATAAATCAACTAAAATTCAGCCAGAAAGGAAAACACATTATATAATATTTTCAACTTACCTAGCATATTTTTTGACATTGTAATAAAAAGTGGGGTAAATGCCATTTCCTATTTAGGTATAGATGAAATCTTAGTATCAGGTATCTGTGGTTCTAAATCTTCACCATGCATCAGACTTACCTTGAAAACTTGTTAAAACACATCAGTGGGACCAATTCTAGGAGTTTCCAATTTGGTAGTTCTGGAGTGGGACCAGAATTTTCATTTCTAACAAGTTTCCTGGTGATGCTGATGCTACTCCTTTGAATTTCACACTTTGAACACTACTTGTGTTTGTGATATAAAATATAAAATTCTAACCCAGGAGTTAAAAAAAAATGGATTCTAGGTTTAGCTCAGATAATATCTTGCCATGTGACTTCAAGAAAATGAACTAGATTTTCTGATCAGTATTTTTTCAGCTGAGAGGGGAGAAATTTAAATTGAATCCAGTCTAATATACTGGAGTTGGCATTTTGCAGTAACAAGGGTATTAAGATACTTCAAACTTAACCCATGACTAGATTTAAATTCTTTGCTAAAAAATCAACTCATACCACTTTTTAAAAAATCAATTTATGTACTTGAAATCCCTGCTGATCCAAGATTTTTGCCATGGACTCAACCTACACTGATGTAGCTGTTGGTGCACACCCGTATCTTAACAGGCACCTCTACCCACAGAAGGCAGAGCTCTAGGTAGTCCCGACAATCTCTGTCTGTGGGGCTGCTTTCTGGCCACAAGAGCATGCTCACACCAAGCACAGGGCAAGCTGGACTTGATGAAAAGTAAGTGCCTTGGAAATCTGCTCTCAAACAATGACTAAGGCAAGTAAAAGGATAAATACACCGCTGCCTTGCACCTGGATTGGGATATTTCAGAGTCACATTCTACGCTGGCTCCCCGACTCCCCCCGTAGGATGGAGCTCCACTTGGCACAGTTATAACTG
Organism: Rhinopithecus bieti; assembly: GCF_001698545.2. Classification (NCBI taxonomy): domain Eukaryota; kingdom Metazoa; phylum Chordata; class Mammalia; order Primates; family Cercopithecidae; genus Rhinopithecus; species Rhinopithecus bieti. The sequence continues at coordinate 347,321 of NW_016811396.1, forward strand.
GCTTGATTGTGCATGTGTATTGGCTTCTATTCGTTCTTCGCTCCCTGCTCCTTCCTGAAATCACCTCAAAAAATTAACTACTTTCACTTAAGTCCTTCTTATAGGATCAGATCCTTGAGAACACAAACCAGGGAATTGTTTATTTATATATTACCATGAATAACAATTCATTTTTATTCTTACTGTTGCTCAGTGTTAATTTAATACCTACAGATTTGTTGATGTTAAAAAATTCTACTGGTTTTGTGTTTCTAATGTACCCCATCTACGGCATTTCAAGTTGTAAGATTCTTGAAAAAAGGTAATTTTAGTGCCTCCTTTTTGGGTTTCGTATTTAATGACCAACAAGCTTTATATCAGACAGTGATAGAATCACTAAGAAAAAGTTAATTTATTAAAAATTATTAGTTAATATACTATTAATAATAAAGTGTTTATATAAAATGCACACTTTTGGCGGCTTAAGTTTGGATTGCTTTATCTCACATTTAAACTCCAACCGTAGTAAGCACACACTTATAATTATAGCTCGGAACGGACCCTAGATTCATTTTTAAAACAGTCATCTCTTGATATATGAGGAAACCATAATCTATGGATTGAATGAACTTCTGGGCAGGGAATTTGTGATGTAACTAGGAAGAGAATTTGTAATGTAACTAGAATTTGTGACGTTACTAGCGAATTTGTGACATAAATAGGAAAAGTATGATGTCTTAACTTCTAGGACATTTTTCTCACTGAGCATCTAGAGGGTAGACTAAAGACCATTTCATTCCATTCTCCCTAATAACCAGAACTTTTTGAATGAAGAAAAAAATCTCCTATAGAATATATCATGAACATCGAGAATGTCTGAAGTTTAAAAAATATATCAGGACTTATATCCCAAATATAGCTACTTGAGTAAAAGGTGGTAGTGTTATGCCTTCTGAACTAAACTCACAGAAAATTGAGGGAAGAATAAACTAAAACACTAAATAGGTTGACCAAATATTAAGAAGAGAAAATGTAATGACAGATAATATTAGGAGAGAGACTCTTATGGTGAAGATAGGAGGAGATATAAATAAAAACCACGCGTCCTGGCGTGGTGGCTCATGCCTGTATTCCCAGCATTTTGGGAGGCTGAGGTGGACGGATCATGAGGTCAGATCAAGATGATCCTAGCCAACATGGTGAAAACCATCTCTACTAAAACACAAAAATTAGCTGGGCATGGTTGTGGGGTCCTGTAATCCCAGCTACTTGGGAGGCTGAGGCAGGAGAATTGCTTGAACTCGGGAGGCAGAGGTTGCAGTGAGCTGAGATCGTGCCACTGCACTCCAGCCTGGTGACAGAGCGAGATTCAGTCTCAGAAAAAAAAAAAATGCAAGCTACTTTTAATACTTATGAGAACCTTGGATACATCTGGATACATCTGAATAGTTTTAGGATGGTTAGGTGGTTTTGAATCTGTGTCCTAAATAGTTTAAGCAATCAAATACCAAATTCTTGGGCTTCAAAGATAGCAAATAAGAAATGAAACAACTTGCTATAAAATTGAAACCAAAACTATGCCTCAAAAAGTAAGAAACTAATGACTAACATATTTTTGAGCTTGCAGGATAATCGATAAAAGAGACAACTTGAGGAAACACTGAAACTCCCTCCACTTGTGAGATCAAGATAAAACTGGCTGAAATAGATTGAAACCAATATGGCTGACTGGAGCTTGTGCAAAGTGAGCTTACTAACATCACAGTCTGAATTGCCACAGCATGCTTTATGCTACCTCCCCCTGAATTTGCACATGCAACCCATGAAGTAGCATAAAGAGATAACTGCGCATGCCCAAGGACTTCCCAGACCTCTTCTTTCCTTCCACAAATCACCTGCTAATCTCAGAATTCACCTCAGAAACTTTTCTAATCAAAAATATTGCCTTGAAGTGCAGACAGATTTGAGCTTGATTCCTATCTCTTTGTGAGTCAACTTGCAATAAAGAGCTGTTTCGTTTTGTTTTGTTTTGTTTGCGCCTCAAAAATCTAGTGTCATATTGGCTTCCAGTGCATTGGGCAGCAAGCCTTTTGCTAGTTTCATGGTTTCTGTTCCACTTCTAGATTAAAACATTAATATTACTCTTGTGTTTCGGAGTAAACCCAACTAATTTTTTAATTCCAAACTTTTGTGAAATATACCTGATGAAAGTTCATATTCTCTTCAATGGAAAAGCCCACAGCGGTATCAGCCCCTAAAACCTTGGGGGGGAAAAAAAAAAAAAGCATTACGCATACATAGAAAAAAGGGAGAAATCTCTCAAACCATCAATTAACCAAAGAATGAAGGAAAAATGTAGATGGCAGAAACTCTAATAATTCTTCCAATATAGGTTCCAGTGTAAGCCAATTGCAGGTAGAAAAACAACTATGTATATTACTTTTTATTGGTATGTAATTTACACACAGTGAACAGTCAGATTTCAAGCATAATGTCTAACAAATACGTATAAGGGCATAGAACATTTTTTGAACCCCAGAATCCTTCTAAGTCAACCTCCTCACCCTAGAAACAGCCGCTGACCTGATTTCTATCACCTAGATTAGTTTTCTTATTCTACAATCTCGCTCAAATGGAATTGTACAATATTGACTCTTTTGTGTCCAGTTTCTCAACATAACATATTTGTGTGCCTGTTGTTGAATTTATCAGTAGTCATTCCTTTTTTTACTACTGAGTAGTATTCCCTTATATCAAAATGCCACAAATTTTTCATCCATTCTTCTATCGACAGACATTCGTTTTCTATTTTTGCTTTTTGTGAATGAAGCTGCTATGAATACTGTTATACAAAGATCATTATAGCTTTATGTTTTAATTTCTATTAAATAAATATCTAAATAAAATTACTGGGATATACATAAATTATAGATATTAATTTAACTGACAAATCTCATGTATCCTATAAAAGTCTATGGGAAAGTATATCTGAATTTTCTGAGTTTTGGACAGTCAATATGACTATCTCACTCTATTTTAATGTCTGCACTGATATTAACATGGTTTCTTCTGGCATATATTAAATACATACTTTTAATTATTGGCATATAGGCCAATAATATTAACCAACTTAAACTGAGTACCTCTAAGATATTTAAATAGTCTAACAATTGAAAACCTTTGGTAGATAGTTAATTAGATTCTGTAAATTGGTAGCATGGTATAAAAGGAGCTCACATATTCTTTGAGATTAAACTTTATGTCAAAATCCATGTAGCTCAGGATTCTGACAGTCACCAAGGAACGGTTTGAGCTCACTAATTTACTAAGGTTCTATAAAAATTCTACCCCTCCCTATTAATAATATATTAGGTATCTTATGAATTAAATACAAATACCTCCAGCTAGATTCCATGGCCTGCCCAGCTGTCTTTCTATTGCTCACTCTGACTGTCTTCAGCATGTATTTTGTGCTGTGAACTTGGCTGTCCCTTCATTGAGATTTACTGCTACTCAAGGCATTTCTACATCCTCAATTTTGCCCATTTTTTTTCCCACCTTGGGATATCCTTTCATCCATCTTTTTACTCAATTCTCAATCAAAACTCCTCTGGTTCCATCTTTTGGTGAGGCTGATGTTAGCTGTATGAATAAGCTTTTCAGAATTACAGTAGCTCTGAAAAAAATTATGTCGTGGGAATTGACAATTATTTAGAACTTTTCACATTTAAAATTTTGTTTAATTTTGCTCAGTTTTATTTGATCTTATTTTATTTTCAGTTTAGCCTCACCATTCTATCGTAAGTCTGTGAGCATGTATTAATTACACAAGTAATGATAGTGTTAAGTGCATTGTATTATCAAACCTCTATGGCTGATTGATGGATTCTTATATATGAATGTCCTTTACTACTCATTAAAGTGGTAGGTGTAGTAGTCTCTAGGTAAAGTGATGCTTGCCTCCAATTAAGTAATTTCATATTTTAAAAGTGCTTTCATGCACATCATTTTATAATGAAGTAGAAAAATAAAATTTCCTTTCTGTGCTACTTATACATTTTCCACTTTCAGTCTGACCTGTTAGTTTTGGCCTTCATGTACACAATTTTAGCGTATTTTAAACAAATTATGCTTTAGTAGGTGTGTTCCCCAGTCAGACTCCAATTCTGGGTCTCAGTTTTTGACTTGCCATCAGTGTCACTGCTTGGGGACTTAGATTCTTTATAGGTTAAAATGTTTCCACTTGTTAATTTCTACAATTATTTCAAATTCTATAGTTTTCTAATTGCAAATATATGGATAAAATGTTAAATGATTTTAGAAAATGTGGTAATCAATGTAAAATCGAATATAGGCTTTTCTTGTTTATAATAAACATATTATAAAATATGATATTTAGATTATAAAAAACAAATTCGAACTTTGCTTTAATAATATATATTAAACAGTATTTAAAACAAAGTCTAGGTGTTTATTTTTTATTTTAAATTGCTTCAGTTTCCTGTAAGACAAGTAGTTCTTTAGACATGGGCTTTGTGACAAATAGCATAGTGTTAAAATGAGGGCTTGTCAGCAAGGCTATGCTTGGGAAGCCCCCATGAAAAGGTAAGCACCGATTTGTCTTGACATATTTTTCATGAGATATAGTGGTCAGAAAGATATGGACAATCTAATCATTCACCAAAGGGCTAATTTGTATATATTTACACGTATTTATTTGTTCAAATTTTCTGTGGAATCATACGCAGATACAAGTTTGGTGAAAAGAGTTTCAGACATCAATTCATATAATTTGCTTTGAGGATTATATGTTCATTTACCCAGACATCTACCTGGCATTTGGAGGGTGTGAAAATTACAAGCAATAAATGAGTAAATAATTTTTGCCTTGTCTTTCACATTGCCTGTGCCGCAAAACAGTCAAATGAATTGTTCAGCTTAATCAACATAATAGAAAAGAACACTTCCCCATAGATTGGTAAAACACAAACAAATAATTGATAAAATTTCCACTTTTTTGCTGGCAGTGGCGCCATCTCCCCTAGCTAGTCAGAAGTTATTTCTCCCCTCTATTATCAGTGGCAAATCTCACGACTGGGAGCCACACTCTGGCTTGCACACTGTGTAGATGGGTCATTCAGGAGGAAAATGAAGGTGAGAACCTATGACCTGCTTTTTCTACTGACACTTTGTGTATTTTCAATTCTAGGTGTTTACTGTGAATCTGACTATTCAAGTTTCTTAGAATGTTCTCACTTGGTTGCATGCAGAAATTATAAGAAGCTGAGTCAGAAGACCAAGAAAAAAAAAGCGAGAGAATCTTCCAACCAAAGACAAAATCCTGGGTTTTGTATAGCTTGGCCTGATGTTAACCCCCACCAAAATGAGACAGAGAGAGAGAAAGACATAGAGACACTAAAAGAAAAAAAATAAATCCAACAAGAAATTATGAGTCTCATTAAAATGAATCTAAGTTGATTTACTACAGTTGTAATCAAAGGTTGCATGACCTTATAAGCTTTGCTACTCCATTTATAATAAATCTAGGCAGTTAAAAATAGATGAGCTTTAGGACAGATAATAAATGGAACACTTTGAAAAAGTACATGATTATAATGAAAGGAATGCCCCACCACCACTGGACAACCCTGCTTAATAATTAGGCCTGTGGGCTTATTGGTTGAGCAGGTGCTTTGGCCATGTTAAGGAGTAGAATTGTCTATATTTTCACTTTTTTTAATGCTGGCTCTAAATGCTGGGGATGCAGAGAGGCTCAACTTAGCAGCCTTTGGCTCCTGGCCAAAGGTCACTATTACATTTGGAACTGAGTCCATCTGCAAGTATAAAGCAACACACCTAGATTTAGATCATAAATATAGATGTCATTCATCATTACGAATAGGGAAATTATCAGGTCATCTAAAGCTATGCATTTTAAGAAATTATATCAACATTTATATGTGAGAGGAAAAGAAACAGTTTCCCTAAGTTCTTTCTTGGGAAACAGACAATACATGGTCTAGTTGCCTCCTTCTCTTTAAACAAAGTTTGGCAGGAGAGAAAGGAGTGACCTTGTCTGTATTAGAGAGGAGTGAAGTTAGTTTGTACCAATTAAGGAAAAATGTAATTTTACTATAGATGATTCTACTGTATTTAATAAACATGTGCTGCATGTTCCCATATCTCTATTATATTTCCCTGTCACATCGATGTTAAGAATGGCATGTAACTTGTTTCGTCAAGTTGAGTGTGAGAGAAGTGATTATGCTACTTTGAGAAAAATGTTTAAAGAGCTCCATGTTCTTCTGCCATCTTCTGTTTCTCTTCACCAGAAGGCCAGCAACGTTCCAGCTACAGGCTGCTCCTTTAACCTAGATTCTGTAATCAAGTTTTATCTGAGCTAGGTATGTAGCATGAAAAAGAAATAAATCTTTGTTGTGTAAGAACTCGGAGTTGGGGTTTTTGTTATGTGCCAGTATGCAGCTTACCCTGAGAAAGGGTGCACTCTGCCTGTTCATTGCATATTCAAGGGCAGATTAAGAGGTTGATAGAAAATTTGCGTGGAAAGGGAATTAAGGATATTTAGTAGCTCCAAAAGTAGGCCTGGCTAGTTTGAGGTAAAAGATAAAAGTAACACCAGTAAAAAGAAACGAAAGTTTTGACTTTTCAGGTGAAGGCTAAGATAGAGGAGGTCAGAGGATAAGGAATCCCAAATTCAAAGAACAGAATACAGAAGACATTGATAAGAAAATAATAGGAGGCCAGCACAAGTTGCTGACCAAGAACTAAGGAGGACTCGAGGACCTGAACCAATGATAATGTTCCCATGGTGAATAATGAATGACACATTTCTGGGGCAGTGATGCCCGACACTGAATGTGAACTTATTTTTTTACTAAAGATATAATTATACCCACTACCCACAAAAGTTCTGTAAATATCTATCTCACATGTCAGACTTAGTATTGATCCTTGGGATAAATTAGGATGAAACTATGACAGCCATTAAGCAGTGGTAGACATAATGCAAAGAGCAAAATAAAAGGGAAGGCAGAAGAAATCTGAAGTAAGAGCTGACAAGAGAATAATAACTCAACCACATGTAGTTGAAGAAACTTGGCGGAATATGGGATTTGAGTTTTGTTTGTTTGAGTGTTAGAGTGCTTTTGCCTATGGGAACGTCAGTGTTACACAGACACAGTTACATATGGAGGATGGAGGCTGCTAAAATCATGTCCTGAAGGTTGACCCAGTTCGGTGTGTTGAGATTAGAGTCTTTCTAATAACATCAACAAGTATGGTATGAGAATTTATAAGGAAATGCTCTTATATGGGGCAAAATGGAACCACGGTGCTTGGGGTAAAGTTTATTAGCATCACCATATCATCAACGTCATCACACTAACATTTGTATTTATAGTATAATATTACAATTAATTTGCATAAATTTTCTTATTGGATTGCTATATAGACTCCTTAAGATAGGATAAACAGATAGTAGACTATTTTTAAAATGAAAGAAAAAATTTATCAAGATGATAAGTGGCTGAAGAAATATTTAGTAAATATTAGAGTTGGGAATTTGGCTGAGACTTTTTGATGTAACAATACTTTTTTCTGTCAGTGACTTTCTAAGAGGATAAGCAAGAAATCAGAACAACCTTGGGCCCTAATCCACATCTACCTGGATGCAGGGACATTATGGAGGAAAAAAATCCCATGTTCCCTATCTCAAAGAAGATGGGTGTCTGCCATGGGGAACAACAGTTGCCGAGTAGGCGTGTTTTATTCCTTGGAGTAGAAAACAAGATCAAAATTCCTCAAACATATGAAAACAACATAAACAAAATCTTCTCACATTAAAAGTTACAGAAATTTTGCTCATATTTATTTTAAATCATCTTTATTAGGATTTAAGGACTTAAGCATGTATACACAAACACATACACACACACACATATTAGTTAAGGTTCTCCAGAGGAACATAATATATCTACATATGTATATATGTAGATATGTTTACTAATATATATAAGTATAATATATAATACATTATATACTATATTATATATAGTATAATATATACTAATAAAATATACATATATATATATAGATATATTAACTAAGAGATTCATTATAAACTATTTTCTCACAAAATTATGGAGGCTGAGAAGTCCCCCAGTCTGCTGTTTGCAAGCTAGAGACACAGGAAAGCTAGTGGTAGTTCAAAGGCCTACAAGCCAGAGAATTAAGGGTATAGATTCCAGTCCAGGTCTGAAAGCCTAAGAAACAGGAGTCCCAGGGGCAGGAGAAGATCTAAGTTCAGCTCAAGCAAACAGGCAGAGTTTAATCAACCTTTCCCCAACTTTTTGTACTATTTCAGCCCTCAGTAGATTAGATGGTGCCCATCAACATTGAGGTGGGCCATTTGCTTTACTCAGTCCACAAATTCAGATACTAATCNGATATTAACTAAGAGATTCATTATAAACTATTTTCTCACAAAATTATGGAGGCTGAGAAGTCCCCCAGTCTGCTGTTTGCAAGCTAGAGACACAGGAAAGCTAGTGGTAGTTCAAAGGCCTACAAGCCAGAGAATTAAGGGTATAGATTCCAGTCCAGGTCTGAAAGCCTAAGAAACAGGAGTCCCAGGGGCAGGAGAAGATCTAAGTTCAGCTCAAGCAAACAGGCAGAGTTTAATCAACCTTTCCCCAACTTTTGTACTATTTCAGCCCTCAGTAGATTAGATGGTGCCCATCAACATTGAGGTGGGCCATTTGCTTTACTCAGTCCACAAATTCAGATACTAATCTCTCCCAGAAATATCCTCTCAGCAACATCCAGAAATAACATTTAACTTACAGCTATGTAAGTATCCCCTGGCCCAGTTAAGTTGACATGTAAAATTTGTCATCACAAATCTACCTTTTGTCAATTTGGTACTCATAATCATCTCCTTAAACCATATTTAATCTCCAAATAAAGATGGCAACAAGGTCACAGTTCTGCCTAACATGATACAGCTATTCTGCACACCACCTAAAATGCACTGTCTGTGAGTGATGTTTACTCTTCTCTTTGATATCTCATAACTTAAATAATTATAAGGTTTGGATTTGTGTCCCCACCCAAATATCATGTTGTATTGTAATCTCCAGTGTTCCAGGAAGAGCCTGGTGGGAGGTGACTGGATCACGGGAACGTACATGTCCCTTGTCGCTCTCATGATAGTGAATGAGTTCTCACGAGATCTGGTTGTTTAAAAGTATGTAGCACCTCCCTTTTCACTCTCTTCCTCCTTCTCCAGCCTTGTAAGATGTGCCTTCTTCCTCTTGGCCTTTCAGAATGATTGTACATTTCCTGTGGCACCCCCAGCCATGCTTCCTGTACAGCCTGTGAAACTGTGAGCCAATTAAAGTTCTTTTCTTTATAAATTGCCCAGTCTCAGGTAGTTTTTTATAGCAATGCAATAACGGACTAATACAAAGACTATGATGCAAAATTAATAATAATTAAATACTATAAAATTAAGTCAATACACATGACATTATATGATGAGGAAATAAAAGAGGAAAGAAAACCAAAATATGTATACACACACAAAATTATTTATGACAAATTAAGGAGAAAATACTCAAGACAATTACAGTAATTGCTTATGTAACTACTCACTTGGTCATAGTTGGTATTTATAATTACGTTCTTCTCCTACCCTCTCTAGGTTACTTTTGGGTTCAGAAAGCACCTCAGTTGGTTGTAGTTCTTTACCTTGCAAAGTGATCCAAATCTTTACTCGTGAAAGGTCTGGGCCATAAGTAGTCCTGCCTGGATTGCATTATCGTGGTTTTCCATTGACCTTAATCACAGGGTACAGAAATACTTAGAGACACCCTAAAGGATCTCCTTTATTCCAAACATACTCTTTTTTTACTTCTATTGTACCATAGTGGTTTGATTTTCTCTTGGTAGTCAGAATCAATCACCCCAGTCAACACAGTAACTCCCTTCTTTGCCTGTTGATCCAGATGCATGAGAAGTCTAGTCACCCTACTTACATTGAACTTCCAGTTCAATGGAACAATTGCTGTGTCTCTTGGTAGAAACTTTTTATCTCTGGAACTAAGATTTTTATGTCAGCAGAGCATAAAGTCATAAGAACATAAATCAATTACAGAAAGCATTAGTTTTCAATGGACAGCTCAAGGTACATGGTAACTTGGTGGTTCATGGTGAAATATTTGGTATCTACTAAAACTCTATAGCTGTCTAAGAACTATTTCTCCAAAGAAGAGTAGTTGTCTTTGAAGGGTGGTAGGACTTTGCTCTAAAACTGTAAGAGCAATTTACCTATAGGAATTGCTTTGACAACAGCATCCTTATCTGTCACTGATACTATAAGCACCATTGGATCTGCTGAATCATATGGCCTATGTGGCAGGGCAACTTACATAGAAGCCTGAACCTGCTGCAGAGCCTTCACCCATTTTGAGCCCAACTCAAAACTAGCAGCTTTTCAGACCACTTGGTAAATGCTAAATGAAACAACAAATTTGTTTTTAATTTTAATGTTGATTTTAATTGGCACAGAATAATTTTTATATTTGGGGGTACAATGTGATGTTTTAATCACATATGCATTACGTAATGATCAAGTACAGGTAGTTAGCATATTTATCACCTCATTAACTCCTCATTTCTTTGTGGTAGGAACATCTAAAATTCTCTCTTCTAGCTATTTTGATATATACAATACAACGTCATTAAACACAGTCACTCTACTGTACAATAGAATACCAGAGCTTATTCTTATATAACTGTGTACCTGTTGAACAATCTCTCTTCATCACTTCTGCTCTTATCTCTCTAGCCTCTGGTAACCACTATTCTACTTTCTATTTCTATGATATTGAAATCAACTTTTTAATTCCAAACATGAGTGAGATCATGTGTTGTCTTTCTCTGTCTGGCTTACTTTACATAATGCCCTCCAGGTTCATCCATGTTGCCACAAATTACAGCATTCTATTTTTTATAGCTAAGTAATATTCCATTGCATATATGCACAATATTTTCTTTATCCATCATCCGTCGATGAACACTTAGGTTGATTCCATATCTTGGTTATTGTGAATAGTGCTGCAATAAACATGAGATTGTAGATATCTCTTCAACTCACCGATTTCATTTCCTTTGGAGATATACCCCAGTAGCAGAATTGTTGTACCATATGGTACAAAACAAAATTTGGTAAATTTTTAATTTACCAAATTAAAAATCTTTAATTTTTCAAAAGATCTTCATTCTGTTTTCCATAATGGCTATACTAATTTACATTCCCTCCAACTGTGTGTTAGAGTTACTCTTTCTCCACAGCCGCAACAGCATTTGATAATAGCTATTCTAATCAGGGTGAGGTGTTATCTCACTGTATTTTTTACTTGCATTTCCCTGATGATTAGTGATGTTGAACATTTTCCCATATACCTATTGACCATCTGAATGTGTATATATACATATATATATATTTTTTTGAGGAAGGTCTAATCAGATCTTTTGCCCATTTTTTAACTGGAATACTAGGGTTTTTTTTTCTTTTGCTATTGCGTTGACTTCCTTATATATTATGGATATTAATCCCTTGCCAGATGCATAGTTTGCAAATATTTTGTCCCATTCTGTAGGTTGTCTTTTCACTCTGTTTATTGCTTTGCCGAAGTTTCTTAGTTTGATGTGATCTCATTTGTCTATTTTTGCCTTTATTGCCTGTGTTTTGAGTTTTTATCCAGAAAACCTTGCTCAGACCATTGTAATAAAACATTTCTCTTGCTTGCTTCTAGTATTTTAAAGTTTCAGATCTTACATTTAAGTTTCTAATCCTTTTGACTTAATTTTTTATATGGTGAGAGATATGGGTCTGGTATTTCTCTTCTGCATGTGTATATCTAATTTAGCCAAAACTATTTATTGAAGAGGCTGTTCTTTTCCCAATAAGTGTTCTTGGCACCTTCATTAAAAATTAGTTGCCTGTAAGTGTGCGGACTTATTTCTTTGATCTCCATTCTGTCCCATTGGTCTATGTGTCTATTTTTATATCAATACCTTGCTGTTTTGGTTACCTAGAGCTTTGTAATATATTTTGCCGTCAAGTAGTGTGATGCCCTCTGCATTCTTTTTGCTCAAGATTGCTTTGGCTATTCAGAGTCCTTTGTGATTCCACACACATTGTAGGATTTTTTTTTTTTTTTCTATTTCTGTGAACAATGTTATTGGCATTTTGATAGAGATTACATTGAGTCTATAGATCACTTTGGGTAGTATGGAAATTTTAACAATATTAATTCTTCCATGCATAACCATGAGACATCTCCTCATTTAACTGTGTCCTCTTCAATTTTTCAAAAATCAGTATTTTATAATTTTGTTTTTTTGTTTGTTTGTTTTTGAGACGGAGTCTCACTCTGTCACTCTGCCACCCAGGCTGGAGTGCAGTGGGGTGATCTCAGCTCACTGCAATATCTACCTCCTGAGTTCAAGCGATTCTCCTGCCTCAGCCTCTCAAGTAGCTGGGACTACAGGCATGCGTCACCATGCCCGACTAATTTTTGTATTTTAGGTAGAGATGGGGTTTCACCATGTTGGCCAGTCTGGTCCTGAACCCCTGACCTCAGATGATGTACCCGCCTCGGCCTCCCAAAGTGCTGGGATTACAGGCATGAGTCACCATGCCTAGCCCTATAGTTTTCATTGTAGAGACCTTTTACCTCCTTAAATTTATTTCTAGCAGTCTTTTTTGCAGCTATTGTAAATAGGATTGCTTTCTTGATTTCTTTTTCAGAGTTTGCTATTGGTATATAATGGTACTAGTTTTTGTGTGTTTATTTTGAATCCTGCAACTTGACTAAATTTTTTAGTTCTAACTTTTTTTGGTGGCATTTTTAGGGTATTTTATATATAAAATCATTTTGCCTGCAAACAGGAAAAACTTGATTTTCTCCTTTCCAATTTGGATGCCCTTTATTTCATTCTCTTGCCTAATTGCTCTGGTTAAGACTTTTGGTACTATGTTGAATAAAAGCAGTAAAGGTGAGCATCCTTATCTTATTCCAGATTAAACACATTTGTATATGGTATTGGCTATTTGGATTTCTCTTTCGAGAGATATTTATATGAATTTTTTTTCCTATTAGGTGTCTCTCTTTTTTCTTATTGATTAGCAGTAGTCTACACATTATAGATTACAAATCTTTGTCATCAGACTCTGCTTTTCAGACTCTGCTGTGTTTCTTACTACTGTTATTTCTTTTGCTGAAGAAAGTATTCTAGATTTTTGAATAGTCAAATTTATCAAATATTCATATGCCTGGGGATGCTTCTAAACTACTTTGTTTTATTGGCTTCTTTGTATATTATTTTCCAATTCACAGTGGCCTATTAGTAAAGATATATATATATATATAATCTCCATATTTGATAGAGAATGTTCTTTCATTTTGTCCCTTTTGTTAAGAGTGACTTGGTTATAATTGGCTCTTTGCTTTTCCATAGAAATTTTATAATCGACTTATCAGTTAAAAAAAAAAAATGAAAGGTAGAATGGGATAACATTGAAGTACTGGGCCGGGTGTGGTGGCTCACACCTGTAATCCCAGCACTTTGGGAGGCCGAGGTGGATGAATCACAAGGTCAGAAGTTCAAGACCAGCCTGGCTAACATGGTGAAATCCCGTCTCTACTAAAAATACAAAAAAAATTAGCTGGACGTGGTGGTGGGCACCTGTAATCCCAGCTACTTGGGAGACTGAGGCAGGGAATTGCTTGAACCTGGGAGGTGGAGGTTGCAGTGAGCCAAGATTGCACCACTGCACTCCAGCCCGGGTGACAGTGCGAGACTCTGCCTCAAAAAAAAAAAAAAAGTTCTGACATTTTGCATTGGCTTTTCCAGTTCACTCCTATGATAAATCTCTATTTATTTGGTGTTATATACTCTCAATAAAGTTATATAATTTCTCCTACAGAAAAATTTCTATAGAGGAATTGCACATTTTGGATTAGGTTTATTCATACATACCTAGCATTATTGATAATATTGTGAATGGCACATTTTATATTTTAATTTTCTATTATTATAATATAAAAGTAGTTGATGTTTATATACCAGTATTTTGTTCTGCAATCCAGCTCAATTTGTTTATGATTCTAAAATACTTTTGAATACTTTTCAAGTGTTCTATATTCAAATTCATAATCATACTATTTGAGACTGATCAAAAATGTTCCCAAGAGTTATAACTTTATTTTATGTGTCACTTTATTACACTGCCTGAGAACTCGGGTTCAATTTTAAGAGCTGGAGTAATAGTAGATATCTTTGTATTAGTTGTAATGTCAAAGGGAAAACATTAAAGCTTCATCATTAAGTATGTGATTTGTTTTAGATGATATGATTATCCATATCTACAAAAAATTTACTTTTACAAATTTTGATTTTTAATTCTGTGTAGCTGTAGAATGTTTTCCAAAAATATTTTCTTGTTTGATTGCAGTATGGAATACTCCTTCTTTAATTTCTTAATGTGGTGAATTCCATTGAATCATTTTGTTTTTGGTGTAAATCAATCTTGCATCCTTGTAACCAATCCAAAATTATCATGACAAATTATCATTTTTATATATTGCCGAATTTTTTTCCAACATAATTTTGTTGATCATTTTTATTTCTCTATTCTGGAATTATATTTGTCTACTCCTCTTTCCACATTGTTCTGGTCATATTTTGGTATAAAAGTTTTGCTAGCTACAACAAATAACTTGATGGACTCTTTCCTAATTCTGGAAGAATGATTGAAGAATTGATATATTTCTACTTTGAGTTTGTAAATCTGTTTATAAATCCATCTTGGTCTAGTAATTTTGTAAGAATATTTTATTATAGACTCAATTTATTTTTTTGATTACATGCCTATAAAATCTTGAACATATTTTTTAGTTTGCTTTGGTAAGTTATATTTTCCAGCTATCTGTCTATTTCATCTATTTTCAAATAAATAGGAATATAATTATTTAATGTATTCCCTTATTAATGTCTAGAAAATCTACTGTGATGTCCTTTTACTTTCCCGTTATTGCTTATCTGTGCCACAGATCTCTCCTCTCCCTTTTTGTTTTGTCCTGGAATAATCCTGGTAGAAATGTATCAACTGTATCAGATTTTTTTTAAAAAATTACTTGTAGTATTATGAAGTGCACTTATTGTATATATGTTTATTAAATAAAATACATGATTTTTTATTTTGAAATTGACTACCATTATTTTATATTCACCTCTTTCACATAATCTCTGGGCTTATTTTTGCTACTGTTTTTTAAGATTCTTAGAAACGATAAAGCTCATCAGTTTTTAGCTTTTCTTTTTCTCAAATATACATACATATATTTCCTTCTCAGACAGACAGATAAATAGGGATATATATTCTTTTCAAGGCTGTATTAATGTCCACCTGAGTGCTACATTGGCTGTGACTCACAATTTTTTCTATTCCTATTATCGTTTAGCTTAAAGAGCTTTCTAACTTTTATTTTCATTTCTCTGACCCAGGACTTGTTGAGAAATATTTTTTAACTTCCAAATATATGTGAATATCTGTCATCTATCTATCGATCTATCTATCTATTATCTATCCAGCTATTATCTATCGATCTTATTTACCTAGTAGTCAGGAAGTGTATTCTATATGATGTAAATCCCTTGAAATTTGTTAAGGCATGTTTTACAACAAAATTTCTTATCAATTTTTATAAATGAAGTCTGCTCTGCATCAGCTATGGTCATTCCATATATGTCCATCGAATAATTCTATTTCCTTATCACATTTTGACTTGCTATATCAATTGCTAGGATATATATTTCACAATGATTGTAAATTTTCTATTTTGTTCAGTGGATACATTTTTTCTACATATTTGAGGTTATATTTTAATAGCATACTATTAAAATTTATATTTTCTTGATAATTTGAAACTTTTATTATATAAAATAATTATCTCCCAGTGTGTTTATCTCTATAAAATCTATTTTGTGTGACACGTATTTAAAATGTATCCTTTTTTATTTTACACTGTATATATAGCTCTTGTAAATAAGCATTTGTTTTTTTATTTTGATCTGAACATGATTGTGATTGCCTTTTGCCAGAATAACCGAGTTTTTGTATTTAATGCAATGTAGGCTTACATCTACTATCTTGTTTTGTCATTTTTATGTTTTTCACCTGTATTTATGCACTCCTTTTTTTATAGCTAAGTCTGAAAAAAAATAACATATATACTTAACTAGTAAAATATAAAATTAATTTCATTTTAAATTTTCTTCCTGGATTACTGTTAACCCTCTGTAACTACATGAGATCTATGTCTCTTTATTGTCTGGCACTGTAATTCTATTTTAAAACTAAACTGTACATTACTATTGTTTTATGTAGCCAGTATCTATTTATATTGTCCACCTGCGTATTAATTTCAATACTTTTTGCATCACAGATAAACTATCAGAGAAATTTTATTAACATTCATAGTCTCTCTGTCTGTAATTCATACTTTAATAGTCCTTAAAGAAGTATGTCTATGGATTAATTCTCTCAGCTTTTGTGTTAAAATGCCATGATGTTTGCTTTACTTTTTACAGATTTAAAGATATTTTCATATGTAGAGAATAAAAGCACAATTGTTTATATTTGGTTCTTTGAGGTATCCTTCCACTTTTTTCTCCACATTCTCTGTTGCATCTTTGAAGACAGTTGTTCATCTACCTGTCACTCTTTAAAGGAAATCCGTGTTTCATTTGCTGATGGACTTTGGTTTTGCTCTGATTTTCATTTTCAAAAAATTGTGTGTGATGTCTTAGTATGAATTTCTATATAATTATCTTGCTTTGGGGTGAATCTGTAGAATGGTTTATTATCAAGTCTGAAGAATTCGCAGTCGTGATCTTTATGCATGTTACCTCTATCGAGTTTTTTCTCCACTATTTTACTTGAATTCATTCTATTCTCCAAAACTATATTCTCTCTCTTATATGTTATATTTGGTTTTCCCATGTGCTTATTATGAATAATATCTTCTTAGCTATCTTCTATAGGTATTTTAACTCTAACTTCAGCTATGTCAATTTTACTGTTAAACATTTCACTCAAGTTTTAATTTGCTTGATTTTATTTTATATTTATATTGTTCTAATTTGCTCTCTTCAAACCTATTATGAATAATATCTTCTTATCTATCTTCTATAGGTATTTTAACGCTAACTTCTGCTATGTCAATTTGACTGTTAAACATTTCACTGAGGTTTTAATTTGCTTTATTGAATTTTATATGTGTATTGTTCTATTTGGTTCTCTTCAAATCTGTATTCAGATACTTTCATTTGTTCTGCAGGTATCATCAGCTGTTTATTTCTTCAAACATAGTAAGTGTGGTCATTTCGTAATTCATTTCGGATATTTTCAGTATTTAAAGTATGAGTTGGTCTTTTTCTGTTATTTGTATTTTTCACTCCTTGTTCAGGTTGCTTTTCTTTTTTGGGTGATATTTATTTTTAACTAAATGTTGGACACCCTTTTCAAAGAGTTTTGGTGTCATTTACAATGTTGGTTTTCAGTCTGTTTTGTTATTTTTCAATGGTTTATTTGAAATAAATTAATTACCAGTAAGGATACTCCTATGCATGTTCTCTTCTTTCAAAATTTAGTTGATACATTTCAGCCAATAAGAAAAAATAATTTATACAAAAGAAAATATTGTATTTTATAGTATGATTTCTCTTATTTCCTATTATTGTGTTTCCTTAAGCTTAGTAAAAACGGTTATGTTAAAAACTACACTGAACAATGTCACTATTTACTTAAAAGAAATTTATCTGAAGTTATCTTAAGTATGGGCAAAAACATATCAACACTATTTTGTATTTCACCTATATTTTTTTACCCAAATTTAAAACAAATATCTAATATTGATGAAAAAATATAATATGAAACATGTAGTAGTTTGAGATTTATAAAGCATTCTTAATGATATACAGAGCTAATCATGATACAAAATTTAGTATAATGAAGCAGATAAAATTATTTAAATTCAGATAAAATTATTTAAATAGTATCATCTAAGGAATGCATAACAATACATAGAAGTTGTCTTTGGGTAACAGAAACAAAGAGAGAGAATGTTGTTTGCTCTTTAAATTGGGAAATTTTCAAAATTTCTATTTAAACAGTATACTACTTAAGAAAAAGAAGGAATACCTGGTAAGCAAAGTAAAACCAAATGAAAGTAATTGTATGCTTATTTACACTGGCTTTACATAGCAAGGGCAGCAGTTTCTTTTTTTACTTTTGTGTCTAATAATTCTAATCTTGAGATTATGCTTTTAGGGGAATGGCAATAATACAAAAAAGAAAGAAAAGCAACAGTAACAGCAACAATTAAAAAAATACAGTTATGAAGTTCTATCTTCTCTTTGCCCGCTACCAACATTCTGTAATTTACCTTTAGCCACAACTTATTCTCCCCCTCAGTCTTCTTTTTAAACTTAGTTTCAAATGCTCCTTCTATCCTGCCCATCTTGGGAGCCGAGCACACTTTGTGCTGCAGCCTGCCCACCATGACCTTCGCATGTGTTATTAATCTTGATTGAGTGTCCTTCCTCGTTATTAATCTTGGTTGAGTGTCCTTCCTCTCATCATCTTTGCAAATACTTTTAGGAATCAGAGCCTAGAGAAAGTTACCTGGGCCACAAAGCTGGCTCTTATCAAGTGTTATTTAATTTCTTTAATTGCTGGCAGAGATCATTTTAGAATGTCACTTTTTTAGTTTACCATCCTTTACCTATTTATAGAATACCTGTCCATGGGTTCACAATAATCTTTACTCTAAGCTTATTAGGTTTAGAGGCTCCCTAAAATAAAGTTCTAACTGAACCCCAACTTCTTTTTTTTCCTATTATTGAATCTATGGTGGCACTCTGTATAACCAAACACCGGATGTTCTCACTCATAGGTGAGAATTGAACAATGACAACACTTGGACACAGGGTGGAGAACATCACACACTGGGGTCTACCATGGGGTTTGGGGAACGGGGAGGGATAGCATTAGGAGAAATACCTAATGTAAATGATGAGTTAATGTGTGCAGCAAACCAACATGGCACATGTATACCTATGTAAGAAACCTGCATGTTGTGCACATGTACCCTAGAACTTAAAGTATATTAATAATAATAATAATGATTCTTATTTTTTCTAAACAGACAACAGTTTTTCCCCATTGGTGCACATTAGATACAGAATAGAATGCTTCTCGTTGCTTTTGCCATCTACTGTTCATTAAAGTAGTCAATAAAGCAAGACAGAATGAGCCCTTGATTCATTATCAGGATACAGAAACAAAGCTGTCATTCTGAAAGGGCCAGGACTATGTGTCCAAGATGGACAGAATATATCCCTTTCTTTTTTGTGGTTATCTGAGATCCTAATATTATCACTGTTTTTTCACCTTCATAAACGAAGATGGCTTTCTCAAACTTCCCCTCTTCCTTTTACTTCCTATAGTTTTTCACGATTAAATATAAATTAATGGGCTTCTGTGTAGGTCAGTCTAATTTAGAAATTATTTCTTTACATCCTCAACATCCCAGAAATAGGAATATTTTCATCCTTCAAGGGTGTTTTAAACACAACTATTTACCTGTATATATGTGCAGCCAGCCAGGATTATGCACAAATATTGCCATTCACATGGATTTTGCTCATTAATTTAATTGGCCTATAGTTATCTAGTCTCCCACTGGGAAACAAAATAGCATGAAACCCTTCACTATTTGTATTTTAAGAGTAGAGAAAAATGCTTTATTTGGAATATTGCAACTTTTATTTGATGAAAGTTACTATTAACATATTTTCATAATCTTCTCAGCCTAGCAACAGCAGGAGTAAAAGGTGTGAGGGCCATGTAATATTCATGAAATTAAGACGACTTGAGATGAAAGGGAGTTCCATTAGAGAGACCAAGTGTGACAATATGACACATATTTGCATATTTTACACTTTAAATCTTTTCAGCACATCCAAGTTGATATATGGATGTAAACATGCATTGCCAGTTTTTAGCATATTATAAGCCCTCAAGACTTTGCATGCATTTTAATATGTTTCATTATTGCTGTAGATTTTAATTTCCAAACTGCACGGCTTTGATGGAAGAAAGCTGGAAGTCAAGGCATCTGGCCTCTGCCCCAGGCAAGCAGAGTCTTTTTCTTGAATATTTTGGGCAGAAAACCAGTCTATTTATTTGTGGGGCGGTGGGGGGGAAATTTTTTTTAAGAAAAGTGCTGCCCAGAAGCGCATTTTGTTTGGTACACATACTAATTAAGTGTTAACTTAACCATCCTGGCAGGAAGCTAAAGCATTCAACTGTAGGTGTGCCAAAGAAGGCAAATTGTGTGGAGCTTTTATAATCCCTTTTTCCCTCCTTTAAGCCAGTCTCAGCTCCTATACTTTGAATGTAGAGATTATTGAAAACAGGTTTAAAAAAATACATTTTCAAACCGTGTGTTTTCTTTAAAACAATGGAAAAGATTTTCAGCTGCCCATTTTGTTTTCTGGAACAGAGTCTCTTGTTAGTAGAGAAAAGATCTTCCTATAGGTTAACAAGGACACATTTGGCCTAAAGAACATGGCATATAGAAAAATTTCTCAGAGGTGTTTTGGTTTTTATATTTTACAAAGCTACATAATTAAATGGCTAAGGCATTTAGCATAAACTAAAGTGCAATCTTAGCTTGCAAGCAATCTTAAAAGTTAACGTAAGTTAAAATAATAAAACAAAGCATATTAAATTTGGCTTTTAGTGCATTATCTTGACCTTGAAGGAAAACAGATGACCTTTAAAGATAGTTTCTAATGATCATATTACAATTTATTTTTATTATTATAGAAGCATCATGCTTCACCTATTAGCTTCTCCCAAGTGTTCAATAGCATTTTATTTCAATTTCCCGTTTGATGTTAAACCATTAAATCCAGGAAATATTCTAGGTACTCATCTTCCCATAAATGATAGAAAGTATAGAGCAGTCATCTACTATTCAAGAACATATTTGGATAACTCACATGTACAAAAATGCTGTAAGAAACATAATAATAATGGAAAAGAAATCAAAAGCGGTATTGCTACTTTAAAGGAGTTTGTAAACAAATGAGGGAAAAGTAATGTTTGTATTTTGAATACACGTTTACCATCCCAAGAACATATTCATTAATTTGCAAATGAAACAAACACAAAACAGGGGACTTTTGTTTTTCCTGGTCATTATTTCTTTTCTAAAATTTTATATATAATTACAAAATAACTAAAATAATATTTCCATGAACTACCTTGGCCTAAGTTACAGTAGTTCAGCCAGAAGCAGTTGAAGCTCTCACTGTGTTTTCAACCTAAAGTGCAGTCATATATTGCTGCAGCAGATAGCCAGTTTACCAAAAAATATCCCCAGTACTCAGGACATTAGAGGGTAGATGTGGTAGTTTCCATCACTCTCTCCTTAGTGAATAACATGTTGTTGCTTTATGGAGCATAGGTCTGACAATACTGACTTAGACAATGGAGGTTTCTTATGGCTGTTTGGTTTCGCTTAGTTGTGCCATTTTTCAGCTCCCCGAAGTTGACCTTTTATATGGGTAGAACCATAGGTCCATGGCCCTACCTTTTGAGTCAACTTTGGTAGAGATGGGAGGAAGTTTATCAACTAGGAATTATGAGGTTAGCAATTTCTACATAATTTATGATGGCCTTTGTTATTGTACTGCCAAATATTAGGAATGTCTAATGACATCGAATGTGCTTTAGATTCTGCGAGGGCGTTCTACTGAACTATATTATAGCCCTCCATCAAGTCATATTTAATCCTTATACCTTTCTCTTCTATTGTATCTTGTCCAGTAAAAACTAAGCTGCATTTTATCCTGTGGCCCTGGAGCTCCATCAGCCTGGATGGCATACTATTTCCCTATCTAGACCTTGCTAGATTAATTTCCAAAGTGCTGAAGTCCTCTTCTCTAGCTTTTGCCATTGGCTGGGAATCTGCTGTGAATGAATTGCCCTTCCACAAAAAGATGACATTGTGCCTAATTACAAAAAATATTAGATTCAAGGGTTCTGCTCTGTACAACCACTGGGCTTTCTATCCTGATATGCGCTGACCTGTGGCAAAGTCAGGTACATCTTTTGGCAGCTTTGACTTGGAAAAAAATCATCTTTGTTAGAGCTAGTATCTGCTGTCAACTCCATTTCTCTCATGCCGTCAGGTCCTAGCCTTCTCTTCCTCACCAGCGAACCTCCAGTTTTACAATGCCTTGTCCCAGAGCACAGTTGCATTAATTCATCTGTATGCTGCCCCATATGTGGCTCTACTTTGAGGTCTAAACAGAGTCTGCATGTGAGAATGCTGTTATCAACGCTATTGTTCACTGTGCAAATCACAGTTGTCAGAAATGAATACATAACATTTGTTGATTTATAATTTTTGAATATTTGATCAAATGAGTCAACTTACTAATTTACAAAATATCAAGTTCTTCTAAATGTTTCATGGTTTTTCAAGTGAATTAAACAGTGTCACAAGAGGTGAAATCCTCCCCACCTTTTACGTTCCCTGGTTCTTTTGTGGTATAACATCTTGCGTGATTATTTATTTCTACTTTGACTCTTACATGACATTTAATCAAAAACCACAATCAGAAAACTAATTTAACAAGGGTACATAACTCATGCTGAACCTTTCTACCTTAGAATAGAAACTGTGAACACAAAGTAATAAAATAAGCACAATATGTCATGAAAATAATAGAAACTTTCATTGAGTGTTTACTAGGAGGCAAGAACTTTACCTAAATGACATTATTTCTCCCTCATGACAGCCTTATGAGGTAAGTTATTTTATCCCCATTTTCAGAGAAGAAAACTGAGGTTTAAATAGGTTAAATAACTTTATTAGTATCATGCAGTTGGGGCATAGAAGCACATTGCTTTAGACTTAGCCATCAGACTAAAGAGCCTGTCAGCTTATGTTTTCTGGCATCCTACCTGCTGATCACAGTTTTAAAAAGTCATCTTCCAATTCAAGGATTGTGCAAAGAGGGGCTCTTGCTGCTTTAGTTTCTGAATAAGTAATATTTTAGCTTCTTTCACACAAACCTTCCTCTGACAGGTTCCAGATACTGGGTCAAATATTTTATATATCCTACGTTTATTTCCATGTCAAATATAAATTTCTTCCCTGTGATCAAGGCCTTCTACTTTCTTATAACTGTGACTTCCCACATGTAGGTAAGAGTCCCAGTTACCTAGAGTATCCACCATCCACCTACCACTATTATCAAGCAGATAATCTCTCCGTTATTATACTGATCATTCTTTTTCCTCATATCATTGCCCAGAATGAAATGTTCTCTGTGGATCTCTCAAATTCCAGTCAATCTCCATTCTTTCCTGCTATTTTATAGATCAGAGTTACCCTTCTCTTACAAAACTTTATTTTTGTTTTGCCCAGTTTCACATTTATTCACTTAACTGTTAGTTACCCATTTAATTAATGTTGAGTACTGATCTATGCTCAGATAACAAAATAAAGAATGTCAAACTGAGTCCTGGCCCTATCGAAGTACAAATAATAGAAAGAATAAGCAATTATCATAAAGTGGTCATTTTTTATGGCTGAGAACAAAACACAATAGAAATACAAAGTAATTGATGCAAAACTTTCCAAAGACGGGGATAACAAATGAACCATAATGAAGGCAGGGTATATCAGGGAGGTAAGGGAGAAGCAGAAAGGAATTCAGTGGCTCAGGTTGTACATTTTTCTTTTAGAGAGTGGCTGGAGAAAAATGCTAGCATTCAAGCCAGGAATAGAGCAGCAAGTGACTTAAAACCAGCTCAGGCTCTTATCTTAAGAGTAAGAATGAACCACTGAATGATTTTAAACAAGATGGTTTAAACAGGCACAACAGAAGTGATATAAAAGTGTGGATGTATGTATAAAGTTAAAGATACTGTTATTCTTGGTATTTAGAAAGATAGCTCTGGATAGCTTACAGAGAATGGATTAACAAAGGGTGTGGCTGGAAATAAGGGAACCAGTTAGGAAACTGTTCCTGTAGTCCAGGTAAGAGTGGATAGTGGCTCAATAGGATGATGGCAATAGGGACCAGAGATAAATGGACATATTCTAAAGATAGATAGGTGTACAAGTCATATGACCTGGCAGTTGATCAGACATGGGAGGTCAGAAAAAGCCAGTTCTCTGACTGTGGGATCTAGGAGAATGGATACAGGAGGGGAATAAAAGTAATGGAATAATAAATACAATGCTTAAATATCTACAATTTTATATTACTCCTTATCATCAAGTGCACAATTAAACCCTATCTTTTCTCTTCAAATGGATTGTAAACTCGTAAGTCCAGGAACTGTCTAATTTTATTTCTTCTGCATTCTTTTAACAGCTAAGCATTGAGCTAAAAACTCAATGGATTCACACGTTTTTCAATAGTTTGAATGATTCGTGCTGAGAGGTAAGACATTTGCGTTTGGCTCAGAGATATCACTATGGAGTGTATTTTCCCCAATTATAAAATAACAATTGAATATAACATGTGTAGAGATAGCTTTACCTTCATGCAGTTGGTCTCAAAAATTTCTAAAACCTGCTTTATAGAAAATATGCAATCACAAAGTGAAAGTGGATGGGAAAAATCAGTTTTCAAAAGCTGCAAGATGAGAGTATATTCAAAATATTCCTGTGGAATTGGGGGAGGTAGAAAAGTAACAAAGCTGGCCAAGCTTCTTTTTGTAGAAATTCAGTCAGGCATCACAGTTCTTTTCCCCTGGGTTTGTGCTTTTCCTCTCTCCATGACTATCTATCACTGCTTGTAAAACTTCTCCACTAAAAGATCTTAAAGTTCACAGTAAAGCAATGCAATTATTCTGAGTCATTCCTTCTTACCTTTTAACCTAATCTTCAGAGGTGCCGGGACTGAAGAAGTGCAGCTCCTGCCCAAAATGAGCCTAATCTTGTCTCTGAAAATAGCACTTCCTTGCCAAGAAGAACTTTCTCCTTTTGAATTGCTGCAATGATGAGAAAAAGAAGCCAGGATTCATTAATGGCCCCAGGCATGGTGGGTGCTAAGTCAGAGCGCCCTTCCTCTCTACAGAGAATAGCACTGTCTACTTACTGAAGGTTTTTCTTTTTTTCTTTTCCTTTTTATCCTTACAATGACTGTTGGCAGAAAGCTTTCAAACAGCCCATTACTGACTTCTAATTCAATAAGCTAAAAGGGTGAGGTACAGGGCAATGCAGATTCAGATTTAACTATAGTTTTTTCGAATGCCTACAATGTGGCAGGCTCTACATTAGGCATTGTCATGACAACACCAAAATTGGGAGACATGAACCTGGATTAGTAAATAAAAGAGGACAACTCAGATACTGTCAGAAAGTCATCAGAGATAAAAAAAAATCTGAATTCAGATCTTCAGATTCCAAATTCAGTGATCTCTTCACAACCTCTCACATCTGAGTTTGCCAGCTTCTATTGGCGCTCAGCAAATGAGTTTACCCCCTACGTTTCAATGAAGCCATTAGAAAGAAATGACATTTTCCCTCTATTTTTCAATTTCCACTCAGCCCCATGCATTCATCTAGTCACTGCTCAGGTGAAAATGGAAGGTATTTTGGTCCTCTTTCTATTACTCAAGCCTCATTGGTCCCCTTGGGCTGTGCATCCGTTGTCTTTTGCCTTCTTAGCTAAAATCAATCTCTGTGCCATCTGTCTAGCCTGCAACCCCTGACTCTCTACAAGACCTACTGTCTTAGTTTATTTGGATGGCTATAACAAAATATTATCCACAGGGTGGCTATTATATCTCATAGTTCTGGAGCTTGGGAGGTCCAAAGTCAAGGCATCAGCAACAGTGGTGTCTGGTATAGGCCCATTTTCTAGTTCACAGATGGTGACTTCTCACTGTGTCCTCACATGGTGGAAGGAACAAGACAGCTCTCTTGAACCTCTTTTAAAAGGGCACTAATCCCATTCATGAGAACTCAGCCCTCATGATCTTATTACCTCTCAAAGGTTACCACCTCTTAATAGGATCACACTGGTGAATAGGTTTCAACATATGTCATATTTTGAGGGAACATCACCTTCAGACCATAATAGTCCACTGTCCTCCCAAAATGTAGTCATTCTCATAAGCAAAGTACATGCTTTCTCACCTGAGAGCCCCAAAGTTTTAACTCATTTCAGCATCAACTTTAAAGTTTAAGTCCAGAGTCTTTTCTAAGTATAATCAAAATCAGATATGGATGATATTTAAAGAATTAATTTATATGAAGGCAAATTACTCTCCAAATGTGAGCCAGTAAAATTAAACATGTTATGAGTTTCAAAAGTACAAGAATGGGACAGGCATAGAATATATATTCGCATTCCAAAAGGGAGCAAGAGGAAACATTAAAAGGGTAACCGGTCTTGAGTAAGTCCAAAACCTTAAGGCTTGAGAATAATCCTTGACTTGAGGCTCTGCCCCCCAAGCCCACTGAGGAAGAGGTCGTGCCTCTTCTACAGCTTTTCTAGATAGGGGATGGCCACTCTAGACTTCAGATGACCCTGGCCCTACAGTTTTGGTGGACACAGCCCACACCACATTAGTTGTAGTCGGGTGCTTGCAGTTTGCACAAGCTGAAATTGCAAGCTGGTGGCTCTAGCAATCTAAGATTCGAAAGTAAGAGGAAATTACCCCACTCCCATGGCTCCATTAGGCTTTGCTCTAGTTGGGGGCTTCCTCCAACGGGCATGACTTTGTAACAGTTCTCTGTCTGATCTCATACACAGGATCTGGGTGGCTCCATCCTTCAAATTCTATCTTGTTGGAGACAGCCATGCCCCCAAGACTTGTGCATACTGCAAGCCAGCAGAAATGGCACTACATGGATGCTGCCATGGTTTCTAATCTGTGTCCTGTAGCAGGGTCACCATCACAACTTATGCTTCACTTGGGCCTGCTGGAGTAAAACCTAGGGTAGCTAAGGAGCATTGCACTGAAATGCAGGGAACAGAACCTTGAGGTGTCACTGGGTGAAGAGCACTGATGTCATGCAGGTGCTTCCATTTAAAATTGTTTTGCCCCGAGGCCTTTTCAGTCTGGGCCTTTGATAGGAAGAGCATCACTTATGACTTCACAAATGCCTTCTAGGTTATTCTTCTATTGGTTTTGATGAATAACATGTGGCTAATCGCTATGAATTTCCTTATTCAATTGTCACTTGGACACACCCTTGGTGCACTCTCCCAAACATGCATTCTCACTTTTTACAATAGGAACAGGCAGAGATATTTCTACATCTGTAAGGTCTACTTCCCATCTGATAAAAAAAAATTCCATTTTAAAATTGTTTCCAGCTTCTTGCATCTTACTACAAACATTCAAAAGAAGGCATGATGCACCTTTACCACTTTGCTTAGAAATGTCTTTAGACAAATATCTATTTCATTGCTCATAATTTCTATCTTCCACAGACTATCAGGACATAAACAGAATTAAGCCAAGTTACTTGCCACTTTATAACATTGATCAGCTTTCCTCATCTTTTCATTAACATGTTTCTCATTCCATCTGAGACCTCATTAGAATGACTTTATCCATATCGCTGCAAACATTGTTTATGATCAATAAATAGTCTCTAAGAAAATAGAGGCATTCTCTACAGTTCTTTCCTTCTTCTGAGCCCTCACATATTCATCCTTTATGGTCAATTCATGAAAATGTAGAATTTTTCTAGCAACTCTTCCAATATCTATTACTCAGTTCCAAAACCACTTCTACATTTTAGGTATTTGTATAGCAGCACTCCAATCTTTGATATCATTTTTTTCTTAATCTGTTTGAGCTGCCATAACAAAATATCACAAACTGGGAAGCCTATAAGCAACAGAAATGCATTTGTCACAGGTCTCATAGCTAGGAAGTCCAAGATCAAGGTGCTGGCAGATTTGGGGTCTTTTAAGGGCCAAGTTTTTGATTTGCAGGATGGTGTCTTCTTACTGTGTCCTCACATGGTGGAAAGAGCAAGACAACTCTCTGGGTCCTCTTTTCTAAGGCATCGTTCCCATTCCACGTGGCTTTGCATGATGATCTAGTCACCTACCAATGGCTTCACCTTTTGATGTTATCTCATTGGTAATTAACTTTCAACATATAACTTTTAGGAGGAGACAAATGTTCGAACCTTAGCACCTGCCAGTCAGCATTAAAACTTGCTCGAATCTGGAGCTTCTCACTTTACTCCATAACTTTTCACAGGCAAAAACCTATCATCTCACTAGGTTAGGGTATTTAAATAAACTATTATAAGTCAAATGTTTGGCATATAGTAAATGCACAGTAAGATTGACCTGTTCCTCTCAAGCAATGTTGAAATACTTTGCATCTCAGTCCTTATCTACGCTGAATCTGTTTTCATGGTTTGGCATTGTAAAGCCTACTTTTATATTACTTTCTTCTCTTGATTTTCATGCTCCCACACTGAGTTGTTTTTTTCTTTCTCTAGCTGCTTCTTTTTAGAATCCATTTATTAAATATCAGGTGTCTTTGGTGTGCTCACTTATACCCTCTTCTTGACTCTCTCTATGCTCTCTTCCTTGTTCCTCTCATCTATTCCTATGAGTAACAATTTGACAATAACTCCAATTTCATATTCTTTAATCCAGAATATGCATATCAAAATTAATACCCTGAATATCCATGTGAATAACGCAGAACCACTTCAAGCTCAGCACTCCCATTTAGAAAATTAATTAGCATGAAAGGAGGATAAGTCACTAGTTCAGAAGATAGTGACTTTTGCTATATACTAGATTACTGGCAATAAGAAAGGGGACAAATAGGTAGATTCTTAATATGGAAATGGCAGGTAGAAATGTCATGATTTGATGACTGGTGGTTTGTGGAAATGAAGAAAAGCATGTAAAAGCAGTAAAGTAGTTATTCTGGCTTAAAATTCGAAGGAGGAGAAAAAATTAACATGAGAATAGATTAAGTTAGAGAGGTCATCAGGTTGTGAGAAGCCTGCACTTGGGCTTTTTCCTAGCCACGATGAGGAGCTGTTGGAGAGTTTTAGACAAGAGAAAAATACAATTGGATATGTCTTATAGGGAGTTTACTCTGACTGCTTTGTGGGACTTACCACGCAGCTGAGTAAACAAGAGAGGCATATGAAAAAATAACTAGAATCACTAATGATTAAGTTGTGCCAAAATGATTAATGCAAGTAATAAATGTGGCTGAAGATAAGAGGAGGGACATTCTTTGAGACTGCTAAGGAAGAACTCACAGAAAAACTAAACATTGAAAATGTAAGTTAAGATATGGATGATGCATTAGCTCTAAGTAGAAAAAAAAGTAGAATGTTCTAGGCAGATAGAATTGATGTGGATATGAGTTACACACAGAAGTTAAAATCCACCAGGATTATTTTTTTTAGGGAAAAGTGAACTGCTCACCCTGCCTGGTACAGGGAATTCACATGGAGGAGCGGCTTGAGAAAAGGAAGACACAAAAGCACTTGTGAGTGGCACTGAACTCAAAAATGCACACATCCTTTCCTAGGCAATTGGAAGCCATTTCAGGGTCCTGGGAACTTATATAAACAATCTGTGCTTTAGGACAGTAAGAATGATGGAAGGAAAGCCTGTAGCTTAGACTAGTGGGATTCAACACAGAAAAATAAGTATTGAGAGGCTTTATGAAGTCTGAGGTCATGAGACAGTAACCTAAGATAACTTCAGAGGAAGTAGAATGAAGCTGTTAGATATGATAATATCAAGGAAGAAGAAATAGCAGGACTTTCAGAATACAAAACAATTAAATATATTGCTCTAGTTATCTAATATCCCTCCAAGGTGTAAGCAGAAAATACATTTGGCACTAGTAAAATATAGCTCAGTGTCTCTTTTTATGGGGAGGGCTTACATACTGAAATGGGAAACAAGGTTGTTCTTATTTGCAATTTTTCTTCTAAGCTTACACCACAGCTTTTATCTTAGTCCCGTAATGCACGACAATTTAGGAGTAATTGTTTGAAGATGACTACAAAGTCAGCAATGAATCCATAATTCCTGTCTAATATCTATTGAGAGGCTTCTAGTATAGGAAATGCTACCAGAGAGTACAATGAACAAGGGAGGAACATTGCTATTTTGATGACAGGCATGTAAAAGGTGGGTAAAAGAAGGTGTGGAGACTGTGGAAGCAAAATCTTCAAGTATGGTATATAAGTAGGATTTAATATCTTCCACTAAGCAAGCCAAACTCATCTCAGGACACCAGAATACTTGACTGGGTAAATGAACTTCTAGGACAATCCTGAACTGCTTGCCAGCTGATGCTAACCAGGATTTTGAGTAGTTCAAAATAAATAGAAGAGGTTGTTGAATCACAGAATGAGGAATAAAAACTCAGATCTTGGATATTTCTCATTGAAGAAAGAATCCAAAAAATAGCACAGACACAGGAACCAACCAAAAGAAGAGTCATAACAACTAGGGCAAATCCAGAAGAAGTTTGGGTACCTGAATTCACAGTTTAGGGCATTAGCCCA
The DNA here is from genome assembly GCF_001698545.2 of Rhinopithecus bieti. Classification (NCBI taxonomy): domain Eukaryota; kingdom Metazoa; phylum Chordata; class Mammalia; order Primates; family Cercopithecidae; genus Rhinopithecus; species Rhinopithecus bieti. Next base: position 378,007 of record NW_016811396.1, read on the forward strand.
ATAACTGAAAAGATAAAGAAGAATGGGCTATTTCTTAGGATTTCTTTTACCAATGTTCCAAATTCTTCGTACGTGTGTTATTAATGGTGATAATCATGGATATTGTAAGTTTGAGTGTAGCATTATTCACAAAAGTCTAGTAAGACTCAACTGATAGTCAAAGTTTTAGAAAACTGTAAGCTATCAAGGGAATGTACTACTTTCCTCTGCACCACGTGCCTTTCAGTGTGACAGTATGGCCAAAGAGTGATACAGGACTCCAGGTTAATAAAATATTTTCTTCCTCCTTTATCAGAATTTAAACCCTTAGAACAATACAACTCCCACAGGTGTGGCCAGAAACATTGGAAACACCATCAGTAAAGAGTTATCCCTTTAAAGAAAACTGTTATCTTTCTGGAACCTGCTTAAAATGAAAACAGCCCTAAAAGAGCAATAGTGGGAATTCCTAAACACTTTGGGAAGTGAAATAGCCTTTTCCTGTACTTTAAAGAATGCCTAAGGAAGCATAGGAACCCCAAGGTTTCAGAGAAATAGTTAAATTAGGGAAAATAGCATAGAAAGAGGAAATGATAGGACCCTGGAAATAAACTCCCCACTTTTACCCAGAACTAGTTTCAATGGTCTTCCTCTTGAAAATGTTTGATGAAGAAGGCTCATGTGTGTTCATTTTATGACTGTCATTTTCTAAGCCTTCAGAGGGGGGTCTAAAAGTTAAATGAGAGTCGGGAAAGTACTTGCATTGTTTTTCTTAAGGTTGTTAGTGTGTGATTCAGTGACACGTGGGGACACTCACTTTCCACACCACCCATAAAAACTTTGTCTACAATTAGATGCTTTGACCCTAAGAGAAAGACTGACTTATTCTCCCCTTGTGAAAAGAGAGGAACCAGATACCTATTTATAAAAGAACATTTCCTTAATACCCTAACATGGACCTGGAAAGTGACTTTCCCAAGAATATGACTTTTCTCCAAAAATAGAAGTAATTTATAGCTCTACACATCATCCCCCAACTTGCAACCATCACTTCTCTCAAGGTGCCAAAACAGTTTGACCATCACATCTGTCTAAAGGGCCAAAACAGTTTTAGGCGGTTCCCTCTCTCTACACAGTTGTTAAGTAAACTCCAGATCAAATCAATCCTTCATGTGCAAAGCCGGCTGTGCTGAAAGAAATTCAAGCATACGAAAGACAGGAAGTCTTGAAGCCCCCCTAAAAACAACATGAAAACCAACATCAGTGTAGTATAGTGTGATGGTGAGGGTAAAGAATAGAAAATGAGGCAGGAGGTTTAGAGGCTAACTTGGAATGCTTGCTCTCCCATGGATTACTCACATGCATATGGGCAGATTATTCAAAATTTATCTGTGCATATGGGGAGTTTGCAAAATGGGAGTATGAAAGGATTGTTACTGGATAATCTCTTCTAACTCTCACAGTTTATGATCTTACTGTCTCTTTTTCAGGCTTTTTGAGCTAATCTCATTGCTGTTTAGTCCTATAGGAGGTTTGGGAAATTAATCAGTATCCTCTTCATTCTGAAAGCATTTGAGCAAAACTCAAAGAAAGGAAGTGGGCAGTTTCAATCAGCTTGTATACACCTATAACAGAGTTACCTACATGCTTATAGTCACAAGTATTAAGTCTAGCTACAGGTATGCATAGATGCATACACAAAATAAAACATTGCATTAACGCTTTGAGATGAGTGATACTCATTTTCATTTGTGCTGGCAAAACTGTTTTTTCTCCCTTGGTGAATATTATATTTCATTTCTTCTTTTTCTTTTCTTTCTTAGTATTAATATTTATTCAAACTAGTTCTTAAAATGTAGTACATATACTTTCATGTATTATTTCATTTAATCTTCATAAGGACCTCATAAGGGAAAATGTGTAAGGTATTTTTCTCTATATTTAACAACAAAAAACAAACAAAATAGAAATCCAGTTAGGATATGTGATTTAGCTATTCTCATGCAACTAACAGGAGAAAGAACTGGAATTTGGACCTAGCCTCTTCTGATTTACTATTCCTTGTTTACTGATTGATCATATTGCAAAAATGAAAACAAAAAATTTAAACAATTATATATTTAAAGAGCATCTCTTTTGTTTCCATAAACCTACAAAATCACTTTGATATTATGGAGAAAAAAATTATTTCTTCTTATTCAAGTTAAAAAATAAAAAAGCCTTCATATGGCAAGAAAAACCAGGACACTGATTTGACATGTAGATACATTAAATATTTTGCTAGTTAGAGTCCAATGAAGTGATTGATTCTGGAGACAACAAATGTATCAGAAGGATCTACAGAACTCTGCTTTATGGAGCATTCTGGGCTTACCTCGAGCTTGTATCATGGCACTAGACATCTTTATTCTAAAAAGGAAAATGTACATCATTTTTGTATTTTAAACCATTTTTCATCTCTTTCTTTAAAAGTCTTCTTCCCTAACACATATGTATTTGTTAGGGTTCTCCAGAGAAACAGTATCAATGGGAGATAGATAGATAGATAAATAGATAGAAATGCATTATAAGTAATTGGCTCATACAATTATGGAGTCTAAGAAGTCCCAAGATCTGTAGGGTGAGATGGCAAATTGGAGACCCAGGAGAGCTCACAGTTTAGTTTCAGTCTGAGTCTGAAGGCCTGAGAACAAAGGAAAGCAGCTAGTGTGAAGACCAACAGGCCCAAAAAACAGGGAAAACCAACGTTTCTGTTTGTATCTGAAGACACACAAAAAAAGCCAATGTCCCAGGTCAGGGGAGTCAGACAGGAAGAATTTTCTCATACTTAGGGAAGGGTATAGAACTTTTTTCCATTTAAGTCTTCAATGGATTGGATGAGGCTTATTGCCATTAAGGAGGAAAACCTGCTTTACTCAGTCTATTAATTTAAATATTAATCTTATCCAAAAGTACCTTCACGGAAACATCCAGAATAATGTCGGATCAAATACTTGGGCACCCAGTGAAGCTGATGCATAAAATTAACTATCACAATACATTTATGAAGGCATCAGGAGGAAAATCGGTGGATGTTGAACTCATCCTACTTAATCAATGGAGAACACCCTGGAAAGTCCAGAGAAAAAGGGTAAGCCTTCACACAGCTATACATCTATGTTTCTTCTCATAGTCTCTATTATAAGCTGAAATTTTTAGAAGTTCACTTGTTCGTTAGAACAGAAAGAAAAAAACATGGTAACAGTGACTTAAAATAACTTTTGCCTACAGTAGCTTCAAAGGATCTTTTCAAAAGCATATTTTAAAAGTCCTGGAAAAAAATGTTAGTCTTTCTAGTTCTTATACACAAAAAAAGTAAAATTTGGAGGGGAAATTTTAC
>NW_016811396.1:381564-385087 GCF_001698545.2 Rhinopithecus bieti
AAACATGGTAACAGTGACTTAAAATAACTTTTGCCTACAGTAGCTTCAAAGGATCTTTTTCAAAAGCATATTTTAAAAGTCCTGGAAAAAAATGTTAGTCTTTCTAGTTCTTATACACAAAAAAAGTAAAAATTTGGAGGGGAAATTTTACAGAATATTTTTCTACTCTTATTAAAGTAGAAGAGTTTATAATCTTCTGGGACTCTTAGAATGGACTCAAAGGGTCTGTGAATTCTCTAAAATATATAATCAGGAATTCTTATAAGAGGGGATTTTTTTAGGAGAGAATTTATTACTTTCATCACATTTTCTAGTTTTTGGCCCTCTTAAAAACAATATTTAAAATCTGACATCCAATGATGAGGAATAGAGATTAAGAAATCTGAGCAGGGTATAACAACATCATAGGGTAACTCACATATAGAACACACTGAAGAGATTTTCTAAAACAGGCCTGACTTTTGAAGTGATCTGAATCCCTGCTTATACCTGCTAGTAGGGTTTAATGGGCAAAATAGAATGGAGCCTCTAGCTATTTGTGGCCTTGTGAGGCCTTGGGAGAGAATCCATACTTTAATTTTTGAAACTGCTTCTTGCCCATGCTACTCTTTTTTATTTTTATGTATTTATTTTTTTGAGACGGGGTCTTGTTCTGTCACCCAGGCTGGAGTGTAGTGGTGAGATCTCAGCTCACTGCAACCTCTGCCCCCTGGGTTCAAGCAATTCTGCTGCCTCAGCCTCCTGAGTAGCTGAGATTACAGGTGCACACCACCACGCCTGGCTAATTTTTGTATTTTTAGTAGAGACAGGATTTCACCATCTTGGTAAGGCTGGTCTCTCACTCCTGACCTCCTGATCCACCTGCCTCGGCCTCCCAAAGTGCTGGGATTACAGGCATGTGCCATGGCACCTGGCCACTACTCTTTTTTTAACCACTATCCTCACTTGCACCCACAGGCAAACAGAAAGAATACCTCAATATTTTAGAGAAGGCAGCAGAAAGTCAGAACATTGGTTGAAAATATAATGTTATATGTATTATGTTATATGTAATGTTATATGTATTAATATCTGGGCCACCTGGACCAAGATTAAAGCCTGTTTTGTTGGCTAAAAATTGGAGATAATTTGAGTTCCTTCCCTAGATGGTTGTTGTGGGCATAAATTAAAAAGTGCACACAAAGAACTTATCATAGCTGATAAAGATAGAGGTTGAATGAGATCAAGAACCTCCATTCTCCATTCCTTTATTGTCCACTAAAATGACAGTAAAGAGATTTTTTTTAAAAAGATACAAACTCACAAAGAGAAAAGAGAAATGGAAACAATGGTAATAACATTTGGAAACTGGAAAGGTATGGATATTAAATCATTCATTAGACCTCCAAACCTGCATTCATAACTGGCGATGAATAAATCAAAGAACCAACTTAATCTACACTGCAGAAACTCTAAATATCTCAGGAATTGGTAATACTCTGGCCAAAATCTCACAAATCTTAAGAATTGGTGATATTTCTGGGAAAAGGTTTCTACAGGGTTTAAGGTAAGAAATGTGAATGAAAGTGTGCTTAGAAATCATTTCTCTGTAGTAATTGTGAATGGGAGTTCACTCATGATTTGGCTCTCTGTCTATTACTGATATATAGGAATGCTTGTGACTTCTGCATATTAATTTTGTATCCTGAGACTTTGCTGAAGTTGCTTATCGGCTAAAGGAGATTTTGAGCCGAGACGATGGGGTTTTCTAAATATACAGTCATGTCATCTGCAGAGGCAATTTGACTTCCCCTCTTCCTATTTAAATACCCTTTATTTCTTTCTCTTGCCTGATTGCCCTGGCCAGAACTTCCAATACTATGTTGAATAAGAGTGGTGAGAGAGGGCATCCTTGTGCTGGTTTTCAAAGGGAATGCTTCCAGCTTTTGCCCATTCAGTGTGATATTGGCTGTGGATTTTTCATAAACAGTTCTTATTATTTTGAGATACATTTAATCAATACCTAGTTTATTGAGAGTTTTAGCATGAAGAGGTGTGGATTTTATGGAAGGCCTTTTGTACATCTATTGAGATAATCATGTGGTTTTTGTCTTTGGTTCTGTTTATATGCTGGATTACATTTATTGATTTGCGTATGTTGAACCAACCTTGCATCCCAGGAATGAAGCTGACTTGATTATGGTGGATAAGCTTTTTGTTGTGCTGCTGCATTCGGTTTGCCAGTATTTTATTGAGGATTTTTTCATCCGTGTTCATCAGGGATATTGACCTGAAATTCTCTTTTTTTGTTGTGTCTCTGCAAGGTTTTGATATCAGGATGATGCTGGCCTCATAAAATAAGTTAGGGAGGAGTCTCTCTTTTTCTATTGTTTGGAATAGTTTCAGAAGGAATGCTACCAGCTTCTCTTTGTACCTCTGGTAGAATTTGGCTGTGAATCCATCTGGTCCAAGGCTTTTTTTTTTTTTTTGCCTCAATTTTAGAACTTGTTATTGGTCTATTCATGGATTTGACTTCTTCCTGGCTTAGTCTTGGGAGGGCGTATGTGTCCAGGAATTTACACATTTCTTCTAGATTTTCTAGTTTATTTGCATTGAAGTGTTTATAGTATTCTCTGATGGTAGTTTGTATTTCTGTGGGGTCAGTGGTGACCCTTTATCATTTTTTATTGTGTCTATTTGATTCTTCTCTCTTTTCTTCTTTATTAGTCTGGCGAGTGGTCTATCTGTTTTGTTGCTACAAAGAGAATAAAATACCTAGGAATACAACTTACAACGGATGTGAGGGACCTCTTCAAGGAGAACTACAAACCACTGCTCAAGGAAATAAGAGAAGACATCAAAAAATAGAAAAACATTCCATGCTCTTGGATAGAAAGAATCAGTGTCATAAAAATGGCCATACTGCCTAAACTAATTTATAGATTCAATGTTATCCCCATCAAGCTATCATTGACTTTTTTCACAGAATTAGAAAAAAACACTTTAAATTTCATATGGAATGAAAAAAGAGCCCCTATAGCCAAGACAATCCTAAGCAAAAAGAGCAAAGCTGGAGGCATCATGCTACCTGACTTTGAACTATACTACAAGGCTACAGTAACCAAAACAGGCTGGTACTGGTACCAAAACAGATATATAGACCAATGGAACAGAACAGAGGCCTCAGAAATAATGCCACACATCTACAACCACCTTATTTTTAATAAATCTGACAAAAACAAGCAATGGGTAAAGAATTTCCTATTTAATAAATGGTGTTGGGAAAACTGGCTAGCCATATGCAGAAAATTGAAACTGGACCCCTTCCTTTCACCTTATACAAAAATTTGCTCAAGATGGATTAAAGACTTAAACATAAGACCTAAAACCATAAAAACCCTAGAAGAAAACGTAGGCAATACCATTCAGGACATAGACATGGGCAAAGACTTCATGACTAAAACACCAAAAGCAATGGCAACAAAAGCCAAAATTGACAAATGAGATTTAATTAAACTAAAGAGTTTCTGCACAGCAAAAGAAA
>NW_016811396.1:386590-396430 GCF_001698545.2 Rhinopithecus bieti
TTAAACATAAGACCTAAAACCATAAAAACCCTAGAAGAAAACGTAGGCAATACCATTCAGGACATAGACATGGGCAAAGACTTCATGACTAAAACACCAAAAGCAATGGCAACAAAAGCCAAAATTGACAAATGAGATTTAATTAAACTAAAGAGTTTCTGCACAGCAAAAGAAAGTATCATCAGGGTGAACAGACAACCTACAGAATGGGAAAAAATTTTTTCAATCTATCCCTCTGACAAAGGGCTAATATCCAGAATCTACAAAGATCTTAAACAAATGTAAAAGAAAAAACAAACAACTTCATCAAAAAGTGAGTGAAGAATATGAACAGACACTTCTCAAAAGAAGACATTTATACAACCAATAGACACATGAAAAACTGCTCATCATCACTGGCCATCAGAGAAATGCAAATCAAAACCACAATGAGATATCATCTCACACCAGTTAGAATGGCAATCATTAAAAAGTCAGGAAACAACAGATACTGGAGAAGATGTGGAGAAATAGGAATGCTTTTACACTGTTGGTGGGGGTGTAAATTACTTGAACCATTGTGGAAGACATTGTGGCGATTCCTCAACGATCTAAAACCAGAAATACCATTTGACCCAGCAATCCCTTTACTGGGTATATTCCCAAAGAATTATAAATCATTCTACTATAAAGACACATGCACACGTATGTTTTTGGCAGCACTGTTCACAATAGCAGACTTGGAAACAACCCAAATGCCCATCAGTGATAAACTGGATAAAAAAATGTGGCATGTATACACCAGGGAATGCTGTGCAGCCATAAAAGAGGATGAGTTCATGTCCTTTGCAGGGACATGGATGAAACTGGAACACCTTCAAACTAACACAGGAACAGAAAACCAAACATCACATGTTCTCAGTCATAAGTGGGAGTTGAACAATGAGAACACATGGACAAAGGGAGGGCAACATCACACCCCAGGGCCTGTTGGGGGATGGGGAGCTACGGGAGGGATAGCATCAGGAGAAATGCCCAATGCAGATAACAGGTTGATGGGTGCAGCAAACCACCATGGCACATGTATACCTATGTAACAAGCCTGCACACTCTGCACATGTATCACAGAACTTAAAGTACAATAATAATAATAATAAAAGAAACAATATCTCAAATGAGGTAGTTACTTTTCCAGGGCCTGCTGGAAATATAGGGGTACACTGTCGGGCATCACATGACTGCAGGGTACTTCTGGCATTTTGCTGGCTGGGATGAGGGATGTGTATTTCTCACACAAAAAAATAATTGTTCAACCCAAAATGCCCACAGTTTTCTGTCATAGAGAAACATTGATTATACTCTTCTCAGATTTCTTTTCCTACTTTGGGTAGTGATGACCACCTCTCACCACATCAGAAGATTATAATTTTATGTTCTGTAGAGGCTAAACAGTGGTCTTTGAAGAGGAGAATGTCAGACACAGTTGTGAGAAGGTATTTCATACTGCAGACAGTGATGTTAGTGACTGTTAAGACTATTAGCCTTCTTTTCCAACCTAACCACCTGATTTCTGGCCAAGATGCTGCCCTGCAGGCAAGAGATCAAGAAACTTCTCTGGAAAATACGACCAATTCTTTGGAAAATTTCTAAATGTGCTGACATACACGATTCATCAGTGAAACGGCCACACTAGATCACCCTCAGTGAACATTGCAGTTGATGATTCCCATTGGTGCATTCAGGGCCTCCGGTAAGTGTCTTAGTGCACACTCATAAATGTAAGCAGTCAACAAGTGATAGCCAGGAGAGAAACCAGCACAAATGAATAAAAAGAACAAAGAACAAATATGTGGAAGAAAGAGACTATGGAGGAAAATAAAATTTCAAATACATATATATTTGACAGAGAAACAGAGAGAATATCCTAAGAGAGGAAAAGGACAATCAGTAACCAGGTAACCTTGGAGAAATAAGAATCTATAAAATAAAAGTAGGATAATAAAAAGCAACACTAATATAACAAGTATGAGACTTAGAAAATAAAAAATTGCAATAGAAGAAATGAAAATTTTAGTATAAAGATTGAAAGATAAATTTGAAAAAATAAAAATTCTCAGAAAGGAGAACAGCAAGACTGAGATAAGAAATGGATGAGAAATAATACAGAAACAACACACAAATTAGAGGACAAAGACAGGAAATCCAACATCTGCATAATAGAGTTCAAAACAGAATAAACTGAGAAAACATAAAGGAATTGAGTAAAAACTCACTCAAGGAAAATTCCAGAACTGAAAAAGTTGAGTTACCAGGATGAAAGGGCTCATAAAGGGGCCAAGAAAATGTATGAAAATACATATATACAAAAACACAACATCTTGGACTTCAAAACAATGTGGACAAACAGATGCACTACATGCTTTCAGAGAGAAAAAATGGTTGCATACTAAGGTTTAAAAAATCAAAATGGCATCTTTTTTTAAATATAAAAACAAAACAAACCAACAAACCAACAAAAAACCCTGAAAATTTAAAAACACTCTGGGTGCAGTGGCTCACACCTGTAATCCCAGCACTTTGGGAGGCCAAGGCCGGCGGATCACGAGTTCAGGAGATCAAGACCATCCTGACTAACACGGTGAAACCCCATCTCTACTAAAAAAAAAAAAAAAAAAAAAAAAAAAAAAAAAAAAAAAAAAACCAAAAAATTAGCCGAGCGTGGTGGCGGGTGCCTGTAATCCCAGCTATTCCCGCGGCTGAGGCAGGAGAATGGCGTGAACCTGGAAGGTGGAGCTTGCAGTGAGCCGAGATCTTGTCACTGCACTCCAGCCTGGGCGACAGAGCGAGACTCTATCTCAACTTAAAAAAAAAAAAGAGAAGAAAAGAAAACTTAAAAACAATAAGGAAAGACTTTCAAAATTCTGAAATAAAATTATTTCCAACTGGGGATACTATATCAAGTCACTATCAGTCAAAAGTGAAGACAAAACAAAGATATTTTAGATGTGTAAGATAGCAAAATTTTCATATCTATATTTTATGTATTACAAGTTGCCAGCCTAATAAGCTGATATGGATTGAAAATATGTTCGGCCCACATGTCAGTTTGAATTGTAATTCCCAGTGTTGGAGATGGGGCCTGGTGGGAGGTATTTGGGTCATTAGGGCAGATCCCTCATGGCTTGATGTTGTCCTTAAAATAGTGAGCGTGTTCTTGGGAGAACGGGTTGTTGTAAAGTGTGGCACTGCCCCCATCCCAACTCTCTCTCTTTTGCTCCTGCTCCCACCATGTGAGATGCCTGCTCCCCATTTGCCTTCTGCCATGATTGTAAGCTTTTTGAGGCCTCTCCATATGCAAAAGCCTGAGCTATGCTTTCTGTACAGCCTGCAGAACCATAAGCCAATTAAGGCTCTTTTTTTAAATAAATCACCCAGCCTCATGTAATTCTTTATAGCAATGCATGAATGGCCTAGTACATATGCCTTGCCAAAACAATCACTTAAACCAAAGAAAGAAAATATGGCTCCTGGCTAACACGGTGAAACCCCGTCTCTACTAAAAATACAAAAAATTAGCCGGGCATGGTGGCGGGCGCCTGTAGTCCCAGCTACTCGGAAGGCTGAGGCAGGAGAATGGCGTGAACCCGGGAGGCGGAGCTTGCAGTGAGCCGAGATCGCGCCACTGAACTCCAGCCTGGGCGACAGAGAGAGACTCTGTCTCCAAAAAACAAACAAACAAACAAACAAAAAAGGGAAAAAAAGAAAATATGGCATCATAGAAACAGATTCTGACCCAAAGAAAAGCAAAGGGAGTTCTCTGGATGACAATAAAGAAAAATTCCAAAAGACAGGCAGACAGCAGTTCTAGAGTTCACTCAACCCAGATTAAAACAAGCTAGAAGACACCTGGACATACTGCTTCAAGATGACACAGAGAAAATACTTAAAGTATTTTAATGCATTGAAATAAATTTCAACAAAAAGTGTAAAATAAATTAGTAAGAACTAATAGAAAGCTAACAAACAGACAAGAAACTTGATAGTTGTTCAAAAACAAAGTTTTTGATGTGTGTAGATCTAACATAAATTATGATATAACATGGGGACATACATGTTTTTGAACAATGGGGAGATACAAAGAGTGTATATAATTAAGGATGTGGTAGGCTAACAAAGACTGCTAAATCCTCCTCTTTCTAAATAATTATAAAGTAAGGATTTCAGTATACCATTTAGAGATGTATAGAAAAGCAGCAAATGAATCCATTAAAAATCCAAAGGAAGTTTTCTCTGGGTAACAAGAAAGGTGGGGATAGAGGTAAGGTCAGGAAACTGATTTTTACAATGAATTTGATTCAACTGTTCATGTTTATCATAATTAAAAAACAAAAACTAGAAGCATACATAGCTTTGATAAAATAAAAACCAAAAAAGTACAGTGCCTAAACATTGTAATTCCTCAATATTATTTCTATTGCTAGGAATAATTAAAGAATGGTAAAGATTTGTTCTCTCAAGCACATTAAACTTTCTTTTTTTAGTAGTATTTTCCCAGTAAACACTTTTATTCTATGATAACGAAGTATATTTCAACATAGCATTTTCTGTTGTTATCACAAAATCCCAGTCAGTCTGAGATTGAATTAATATGTTTCACAATACTTTACTTTTTGTATAGTTAAAATGATTTTTTTGGGGCAGAGACATAGGAAATATGTGTACGTAAATCCTGAGAAAACACAAAGTGTAACCATAATGTGAGACTCATCTTTTAATAGTCTAACCAGAGAATAGTTTTTAAAAACTACAATATTTGAATGCATTAAATGTGAAACAGTATATTTATCTCATTTAATCCTGACCACATTCTATTTTAACTGCTACTATGTTAATTTTAGCATAGAAAATGTTAATATTATTAAGTAATATTTATTGAATGTAAATGTGCAGGACTCTGTATTAACATTTCCTTTAAATTACCTTATTTAAACCATTTTACAAATGAGTAAACTTAGATTCAAGAAGGCTAACTAATTTGTCTATGTTCACAACTAATATAGGATGTAACTAATTTCAAAAAAATATATATATATTTTTTGAGATGGAGTCTCGCTGTGTTGCCCAGGCTGGAGTGCAGTGGCCGGATCTTGGCTCACTGCAAGCTCCGTCTCCCGGGTTCACGCCATTCTCCTGCCTCAGCCTCCCTGGTAGCTGGGACTACAGGCGCCCGCCACCTCGCCCGGCTAGTTTTTTTGTATTTTTTAGTAGATACGGGGTTTCACCGGGTTAGCCAGGATGGTCTCGATCTCCTGACCTCGTGATCCGCCCGTCTCAGCCTCCCAAAGTGCTGGGATTACAGGCTTGAGCCACCGCGCCCGGACTCAAAAATATTTTTTGACCCTAAATCCTGTGTTCTTAATCTCTGTATATATTGCCTGTGCCATAGTTATTCAGTCCTACATTCTGGAGAACAAAATGAGTGTTCAGTGGACTGTATTCTCCCAAACAAAAGTATGGCAATGGTTGCAAGAACATGTACAGTGATCCCAGTAGAAGAGTTGGGAAACATAATTATAAGAACTTTATCAAATTCCTTATCATTTGTAACTTCTCCAGCCTTCCCATCTTGGATAGATCTTGCCTGTTTTTTTTATGGTTGTTGTAAGGACTAGAGTGGAAAGTAATTATTGAGGAGATGGAATCAAAGTACACAGACAATTTTGTTGCATCCAAAGGAATGTTGACCTAAGGAAATGGATTAAATCAAGATATGATATATAAAAGATAGATTGAAAGAACTGATAAATCCTAATTTATTATGTCTAGTTCTGATTCTCCCTTAACTTCCAGACGCATTAGGATGTCCAGTAACAAAACATGGTTGACATCAAGTAACTACTCTGTGTGTTTGTTTATGTAGTGCCTTTTCTAGAATAAAAGTTCCTTGATTGGCATTAAAATGTTTTAAAAAGATATTTGCACATTGAGACCTTCTTACATTGAGACCTTCAACTAGCGATTTGTCACCTGCCCACATCCCAAAGTCTATTCTTACTTCAGGTCACCTGTCTCTCCATATATGGTGAATGGTCAGGTGCACCACACAAGCCTCTGCCTATTGGAAGAAATTCCACTCACCACTGTCTATTATGGCAACCACTGAGAAAGGATGCATTGCTGTTGCAGTCCATTTTTTATTTGTATCCACCTACTGAGCCCATTAACCTATAAAACAAACTCCACCTTTTTTCTCCCCTGTGAATTGGTCATATCAAGTCTGCCAGTCCCATCACAGGTGTGGTCTGTGGAAGAGGCATTGGTGCAAGGTGCAACTGTGGTGGATGCCATGGAAGTTTGGGACACCTGCTAATGCAACTTACTTGTGACTCCCAGACTTGCTTATGCCTCAGTCTGGAGGTACTACTTGTATTTTTAAAAGGATTGTTCATAATGCCCAATCTTACTACTTGGTGGATCTGGAGAGCCCTAATCAATTGGCATTTCTTGTCCTATAATCACATTATGATACATGGTCAAATAATTTATTTCTTGCCTAATATTTCCTGAAAAGCATATAATTCCCTGTTGCAAAGGCATGTACTTGGTTAAGAAACTTAGTGGCCTACAATGTGATTATCCTACTAGTGCTTTCTGTGTACTCTGTATATCACCAAAAGAATACCTTTAATTCTACAGGTGAGATGTGCTGCAGAACCCCTTTTACTTCCGGATTCCACCAAAGCCAGTGACCTTTAAACCCTAAGGACACTACGGATATGGCAGTTCTCTGAATCTTATGAAGGCTTTCTTACAAGCTGTAAGGTATATGATATTGTATCCTATTTGCAAGCTAAAATTATTAGCCTGTAACAGTTCTGTGAATGCTGAATGAATAAAGGCAAAAAACTGCTCTATCAGAGATGAAGAATTGTTTTACTCACAGCACAACCTGCAGCATGAGCATCATGCATGCATCAGTTCTCCTTGACCATTAAGCCTGATTAGAGTGATGGAGAAGGACTCAGGTACATGCTGTACACATAATGGGTTTGCATTACAGCCAATCAACCCTGAGCTTAAGAAACCCAAATCTTGAGGAGATTCCAAGATGGCCAAATAGGAACAGCTCCAGTCTACAGCTCCCAGCATGAGCCAGGCAGAAGACGAGTGATTTCAAAAAGTATTTTTGAAATTAATACCTCAGTTGGAAATGCGGAAATCACTCGTTCATCTCACTAGGGTTTGTCAGACAGTGGGTGCAGGACAGTGTGAGCCGAAGCAGGACAAAGCATTGACTCACCTGGGAAGCACAAGGGGTCAGGGAATTCCCTTTCCTAGCCAAGGGAAACTGTGACAGACGCACCTGGAAAATCAGGTCACTCCCACCTTAATACTGAGCTTTTCCAATAGTCTTAGCAAATGGCACATCAGGAGATTATATCCTGCACCTGGCTCAGAGGATCCCACGCCCACGGAGACTTGCTCATTGCTAGCACAGCAGTCTGAGATCCAACTGCAAGACGGCAGCGAGACTGGGGGAGGGGCGCCCGCCATTGCTGAGACTTGAGGGTAAACAAAGCAGCTGGGAAGCTCGAAAAGGGTGGCACCCACTGCAGCTCAAGAAGGCCTGCCTGCCTCTGTAGACACCACCTCTGGGGGCAGGGCACAGCTGAACAAAAGGCAGCAGAAACTTCTGCAGACTTAAATGTCCCTGTGTGACAGCTTTGAAGAGAGCAGTGGTTCTCCCAGTACAGAGTTTGAGATCTGAGAACAGACAGACTGCCTCCTCAAGTGGGTCGCTGATCCCCGAGTAGCCTAACTTGGAGGCACCTCCCAGTAGGGGCCGACTGACACCTGTCACAGCTGGGTGCCCTCTGAGACAAAGCTTCCAGAAGAACGATCAGGCAGCAACATTGGCTGTTCTGCAATATTCGCTGTTCTGCAGCCTCTGTTGGTGATACCCAGGCAAACAGGGTCTAGAGTGGACCTCCAGCAAACTCCAACAGACCTGCAACCAAGGGTCCTGACTGTTAGAAGGAAAACTAACAAACAGAAAGGACATCCACACCAAAATCCCTTCTATACGTCACCATCATCAGAGACCAAAGGTAGATAAAACCACAAAGATGGGGAGAAACCAGAGCAGAAAAGCTGAAAATTATAAAAATCAGAGCGCCTCTTCTCCTCCAAAGAATGAAGCTCCTCGCCAGCAAGGGAGCAAAGCTGGACGGAGAATGGCTTTGATGAGTTGAGAGAAGAAGGCTTCGGATGACCAAACTTCTCCAAGCTAAAGGAGGATGTTCGAACCCATTGCAAAGAATCTAAAAACCTTGAAAAAAGATTAGACGAATGACTAACTAGAATAACCAGTGTGGAGAAATCTTTAAACGACCTGATAGAGCTGATAACCATGGCACAAGAACTACATGATGCATGCACAAGCGTCAGTAGCCTTTTCGATCTGCTGAAAGAAAGGATATCAGTGGTTAAAAAACAAATGAACAAAATGAAACGGGAAGCTTAGGGAAAAAAGAGTGAAAAGAAATGAACAAAGCCTCTAAGAAATGTGGTACTATGTGAAAAGATCAAATTTATGTCCTTGGTGTATCTGAAAGTGATGAGGAGAATGGAACCAAGTTGGAAAACACTCTTAAGGCTATTATCCAGGAGAACTTCCCCAACATAGCAAGGCAGGCCAACATTCAAATTCAAAAAATACAGAGAATGCCATAAAGATGCTCCTCAAGAAGAGCAACTCCAAGGCACATAATTGCCAGATTCACCAAAGTTGAAATGAAGGAAAAAATCTTAAGGGCAGCCAGAGAGAAAGGTTGGGTTACCCACAAAGGGAAGCCCATAAGAATAACAGCAGATCTCTAGGCGGAAACTCTACAAGCCAGAAGACAGTGAGGGCCAATATTCAACATTCTTAAATAAAAGAATTTTCAACCCAGAATTTCATATCCAGCCAAACTAAGCTTCATAAGTGAAGGAGAAATAAAATCCTTTACAGACAAGCAAATGCTGAGAGATTTTGTCACCACTAGGCCTGCATTATAAGAGCTCCTGAAGGATGCACTAAACATGGAAAGGAACAACTGGTACCTTTGTAAAGACCATTGATACTAGGAAGAAACTACATCAACTAATGAGCAAAATAACCAGGTAACATTACAATGACAGGATCAAATTCACACATAATAATATTAACCTTAAATGTAAATGGGCTAAATGCTCCAATTAAAAGACACAAACTGGCAAATTGGATAAAGAGTCAACACCCAACAATGTGCTGTATTCAGGAGACCCATCTCATGTGCAGAGACACACAGCTTCAAAACAAAGGGATGGAGGAAGATCTACCAAACAAATGGATAACAAACAAACAAATAAAAAAAGCAGGGATTGCAATCCTAGTCTCTGATAAAACAGACTTTAAACCAACAAAGATCAAAAGAGACAAAGAAGGCCATTACATAATGGTAAAGGGATCAATCCAACAAGAAGAGTTAACTATCCTAAATATATATGCAACCAATAAAGGAGCACCGAGATTCATAAAGCAAGTCCTTAAGAGACCTACAAAGAGACTTAGACTCCCACAAAATAATAATGGGAGACTTTAAGACCCCACTCTCAATATTAAACAGATCGAGACAGAAAGTTAACAAGGATATCTAGGAATTGAACTCAGCTCTGCACCAAGCAGACCTAATAGAAATTTACAGAACTCTCCACCCCAAATCAACAGAATATACATTCTTCTCAGCACCACATCGCACTTATTCCAAAATTGACCACATAATTGGAAGTAAAGCACTCCTCAGCAAATGTACAAGAACAGAAATTATAACAACTGTC
>NW_016811396.1:398362-408526 GCF_001698545.2 Rhinopithecus bieti
CAACCACAACAAAAAATGGGCAAAGGATATGAACAGACACTTCTCAAAAGAAGACATTTATGCAGCCAACAGACACATGAAAAAATGCTCATCATCACTGGCCGTCAGAAAAATGCAAATCAAAACCACAATAAGATACCATCTCACACCACTTAGAATGGCAATCATTAAAAAGTCAGGAAACAACAGGTGCTGGAGAGGATGTGGAGAAATAGGAACACTTTTACACTGCTGGTGGGACTGTAAACTAGTTCAACCATTGTGGAAGACAGTGTGGCAATTCCTCAAGGATCTAGAACCAGAAAAACCATTTGATCCAGCCATCCCATTACTGAGTATATGCCCAAAGGATTATAAATCATGCTGCTATAAAGACACATGCACACGTATGTTTATTGTGGCACTATTCACAATAGCAAAGACTTGGAACCAACCCAAACGTCCATCACTGATAGATTGGATTACGAAAATGTGGCACATGCACACCATGCAATACTATGCAGTCATAAAAACGAATGAGTTCATGTCTTTGTAGAGATATGGATGAAGCTGGAAACCATCATTCTCAGCAAACTATCGCAGGCACAGAAAAACCAAACATCGCATATTCTCCTTCATGTGTGGGAATTGAACAATGAGAACACTTGGAGACAGGAAGGGGAACATCACACACCAGGGCCTATCGTGGGATCAGGGGAGGGGGCAGGATAGCATTGGCAGAAGAGTTGGTGGGTGCAGCACACCAACATGGCATATGGATACATATGTGACAAACCTGTACGTTGTGCACACGTACCCTAGAACTTAAAAGTATAAAAAAGAAAGTTATCATAAGACTCTACACAGAGAGGCCAGGAAGAAAACAATTAAAAAGGAATTTTTAACTTAAAAAAAAAAAAAAAGAAACCTGGACCTTCAAAAATGAGTAGTAAATCTGTCTGATCTATATCCCAAGGGAAGACCTGGGCATTATCAACATGGACAGAAAAAAAAAAAAAAAAACCTACCATCTGCTCTGGAGAGAGACACTAACTATATGTTTAAATACTCTTTGCTATATATTTTAGAAAAGATAGTCCAGAATAAATGCAGCCAGTGCCTGTGCTTCCAAGGCTGTGGAAACACTGGAGACCCATAGAGAATTGTCTCCCAAAAGGCGTTCAACATACTTACCACTTCTACTTCATTTGGTCCTATGTCTTTGGGGAAAGACTGAAGGCATCATTACCATAGATATTGCCCAGGCTGTTGTAGGGTTATTCCCCACAGAGATCCAGTATCTCCTTCAGCTAATGAAATACTGTAGAAAAAAAAAAAAAAATGGATGATGTCTGGAGTCTTGGTGAGGGAATTATGACTTTTACTGAGACAGTAGGTGTTGCCTTCCTGATTCCCATACTTGTATTTTTATTTCTGTATACTTCAAGCAATATTCTCGGGAGCCTATCTGTCTAGCCCTTAGGATGGCTTGCACCATGAACCATCTCTATAGCTCTCAACAATTATGAACAACTGGCTGCCACTGTGACTTTGTTGCATATAATGACAACTGTACCCACGCATTTTCTGAATGTTGAACGCTGACACCTGACATTTACCGAATGGGGCTACTATCAATTCCACTGTTTTTAGTGAGTTCAGTTATATAACAGTATCTCCTACAGTTAGCCCTGTTTCTCAGAGGACCACCCACACTTAGCTTCTTAGTGATGCTAGTGTCACTGTCATAAGTGAATTCATTGTTTTGATAAGCAGAGTGTTCCTCTCTGTGTCCTCCAACAAAGCATGGACACTTTCAGGTCTTTCTAGCTTTAGGTAGCATATTCAGTTTCTGAGCCTCTTGATCCTTTTTACCCATCTCCCACAGTAGCTTTGCCATTCCTAGGTCATTTGAAATGGGCATTTCTGTTTCCATGTTTCTGAAATTTATCCTACCAATATGTTAGCTGTATAACCCAGGGTCCTTTCTAGAGTGTTAAATCCTTTTTTTTTTTTTTCTCGAAGACAGAGTCTCATTCTGTCTCCCAGGCTGGAGTGCAGTAGCGCGATCTGGGCTCACTGCAAGCTCTGCCTCCAGGGTTCACGCCATTCTCCTGCCTCAGCCTCCCGAGTAGACGGGACTACAGGTGCGTGCCACCACGCCCGGCTGATTTTTTGTATTTTTTAGTAGAGACGGGGTTTCACCATGTTAGCCAGGATGGTCTTGGTCTCCTGACCTCGTGATCCACCTGCCTCAGCCTCCCAAAGTGCTGGGATTACAGGCGTGAGCCACCACGACCAGCCTCTTTTTTTAATTGTTTGTTTGTTTGTTTGTTTGTTTTTGAGGTAGAGTCTCACTCTGTCATCGGGTTGGAGGTCTGGAGTGCAGTGGTGTGGTTTCAGCTCACTGCAACCTCTACCTCCTGGGTTCAAGCAATTCTCCTGCCTCGGCCCCCCAAGTATCTGGGACTACAGGCACCCACCACCGTACCCGGCTAATTTTTGTATTTTCAGTAGAGACAGGGTTTCTCCATGTTGGCCAGGCTGCTCTAGAACTCCTGACCTCAGTTAATCTGTCCCCCTTGGCCTCCCAAAGTGCTGGGATTACAGGTGTGTGAGCCACCATGCCCAGCCTGGAGTTTTAAATCTTGTATTATCAAATAGTGCTCCTATTTCAATAAAGTCTCACTTATCCAACTTTATGTTCTATCCCCTGTAATCAACACTATCACTATCTGTCTTGTCCATACTCTCCTGGCTCCTGCCTATATGAAGGCTAGGGTTTTTACTCTGTCAAGGTAAAGTCCCTTTCCTCTCCTGATAGTCCCAACAGTTCCCTTAATGCTGTGACTTAATTGTTTCTGCCTATTGGTCAGAAAAAGAAATTAAGTAAGATCATGTTGTCTTTCAAGGCAGAAGCTCCTGCATTATCTTCAGGCATGGCAAGTGTTAGCCTTTAGCACAGAGTGGACTAAATCTGCAGGCAAGAAGATTCAGAAGAATGAGAGGATGTATTAGTTAGTTTGCTTCTCTAATACTTGGTATCATTTTATGCCATATAATATGATTCAATTATTTTATTGCTATCATATATGTTGTTTTGTGTTACCTAGATCTTCTCCTTAACAAAAGAAGCACTCACTCCCAGAGGTGGGATTAACACAGGCAATGACTGGCAGTTTTCAGCTGAGACACTTTAGAGGTTGTCTTGGTCCAAAGAGACCACCCAACCTCAAGGTCTTGCCCCCTGTTTGTTGGCAGCCTACATCCAATGATTGGTCAAAAGACTACTTCATTTGCCTCAAATCTGGTAATTAATATATTTCCAAGTTCCTATAAGACTCTATCCCTTCACTTTATGTTCTAGATTCTACAGCCTGTTGTCAAAAGAACTTTGTGCCTGTAATTATTCTTCCCACCCCAGCATCACCACTGTCACTATTTTATCCCTAATGACTGTGTGAGTTCAGTGAGCATGCAAACGTACTCTGGTATTTTCTATCAATTAGGGAAGAAAGAAGAACGAAGCAAAGCAAAAGGTGTGGGGGAAAAGAGAGAAAAAAATAAAATTTAAAAGTCTTCTAAATATACATATACTTCTTCCAGCATTTTTGTCTTTCTCTGCTTCCTTATATAGCAACATTCTTGAAACAGTTATCTAAAATCTGTCTCCTCTTCCTCCGCCTCTCTCTTACTACCTTCTTCCTTCAGCCTATTCTAAAGAACTGATGCCACTCCATGACATTAAAACTCTTCCTGTGAAACTCCCTAACAACTAACCTATTGTCTGTATTAATAATTTTTTCTCTTTATTTATTTTGGGGGTTACTCTTGACACTTTTCTACCTGATATTTACATTCATTCTTTAGGAAATATCATCTAATCATCTGGCTTTAAACACCTTCTACATATTTTAAACACCCAAAGCTCTATATCTAGGTCCGACCTCTCCTGTAAGTTATAGAACTCTTTGTTCTTTCATCTGCATGGCATCTCCATTTAGATGTCTACTGAACACCACAAAGTTAACATGACTAAAATAGAACTATTGCTATCCTCATACAACTGTTCCTTTTTTTTTTTTTGAGACGAAGTTTTGCCCTTGTCACCCAGACTGGAGAGCAATGGCATGATCTCAGCTCACTACAACTTCTGCCTCCCAGGTTCAAGAAAGTCTTCTGCCTCAGCCTCCCGAGTAGCTGGGATTACAGGCACCCACCATCACACCGGGCTGATTTTTGTATTTTTAGTAGAGATGGAGTTTTATTATGTTGGCCAGGCTGGTCTCGAACTCCTGACCTCAGATGATCCACCATCTTTGGCCTCCCAGATCGCTGGGATTATAGGTGTGAGCCACCTCAACTGGTCAACTATTCCTGCCAACTGTTTCTTTTCTTTTCTTTTTTTTTTTTTTTTTAAGCAATGGCATCACCATTAAACAAGTTGCTTAACCAAAAAATCCATGTGTCATCCTTTATTCTAGTTTTTCCTTTTTTCCCATACCAAGTCCAGTTGACTTTCTCTTCCAAATCACAATGCAGTATCTTCCAAGTTTTATGTCTTCTCTATGACCATCTTAGTTCAAGCCATCCTCATCTCTTAGACTATTTTAATAACCTTACTGTCAGACCATGTTCCTCAATTTTTGCTCCCTCCTATAAATTACTCCATGCATAAGATGATTCAAGATTATTTTGGAATTTTAAATCAGATCATAGACTTTTCTGACTTAAAATATTTCAATAGTATTTTTTGCAATTAGAATAAAATATAAACTCATACCTTGGAACACACAGATCCAGATAATCAGGTGATACCTATCTTAGCTATGCCTCACTTCTTGCTGGCTTCTCTCCAGTTGGAACCATACAGGCCTGCAGTCAGTTCTTAGATGACCCGATACATGTTCTTTCCCAGAGTCACTGCACTGGCTGCGCCATCTGCTTTAGATTACTTCTCAGTTTGGGCCACTGCAAGTTCTATCTTATTATTAAATGTTTTTCAGTCTCTTGCTCAAAAAGTGCTCTCATGATCACCAGTATAAGCAAGTTATCTCATTACACTCTATCATATTACACTGTTTATTTTCTGCATTTCACTCATTAATATCTGATTTTATTTTATGTATTCTGTTTCTCTCTAATACAGCATAAGCTCAGTTAATTGATACTGTCCCTGAAATATTTACTGTCTCATCTTCACTGCTTTAGAATGTGACATGCACATAATAAATACCCAATATTCCTTGCAGGAAAGAATGGAGACAGGAAGGCAGAGAGGCTTACAAGAAAAAAAAAAAGAAAAGAAAAGAAGAAAAGAATAGAGATTATTCACCAAATTTTATTTGCTGAAGTTAGTTGAAGTAAAAGGCTAAAGTAAGGTACACATCATTGCGTATCTTGAAATACGTTTTATTTTACTGCCTTAAAATTTTTTCCTGTAGAATTACATTAAAGATTTTCAAAAAGGGACTATTTCTGGCAATTACCACATTATTATACTGTGCATATAAATGTTGCTATGTTCATTGAAAACAATGGATATAGCATTGCATTTAAAGTACTTATCAAGTTAAAGCACCTGTGTTTTGAATGTGATTTCTTAAGTGTTGGGTTTCTGCGATCAGGGATGACATTACATTTTTTTTCTTCTGTTCAACTAACTGACAAGTAAGCATGTTTAAAAAATATTTGCTTAAAACTAAAGGATTATAAATGTAAACAACTTTTCCAAAGTTTTCTTTTTGAGAAATGTCCTATACAGTTTGGATTATTTTCTGCAAAATTGAACTTTTCTTCTTGCAGGGTAGAATGAATTCCTGCTAGACTGACAGTCATGCAGGTAACAACTATAAAGTCTGAACATGCACAATCATACACACAATTCCTGAGATGAAGCGGTTTTGGGAAGAGATTTGACATTTAGAAGGAACCATCACAAGGTATTAGAAAGACAACTTAAGGTACAGGATAATTAGAATAACTGAAACTCCTTTAAAAACCTTTGTATTTTGTGTTGGTAAGAAACACAGGACAGGAGCCAGTGCAACCACAGCACCCCACTGTCCACCCACTCCAAAAATGAAGAGGAAATCCTGGGAAGAAGGCAGTTAAAAGTGTGTATATGAACTCTGGCCAAGTCTCTATCTGAACCTTGAACCATATCTGCTGAGGGGAAAGGAGGACAGAAACAAATTTTCTCAGAGCTGAAGCTAAAATAACAACAATTTGAGCAGTCACCTACTGCAAACAAGGCAGAGCTTGCAGTTTGATATTAATCAGGATAATTGCCTTCTAAAACAAGAAATAAAAGCATCCACATTCATCAGAGGAATGTAACTGAATCTATGGTCTCAATAGCATAATATTTACAATGCATCTGTGTCAATGTGTCACGTTCATTTGGCTACTAATATTTCTCCATATTGTACGTCAAACACACAAAATAACTAGCCAATAAAGCTGTTTTTCTTATGATCATTGACTTGCTGAGGATATATTGTTCTATTTTTTTTTCACATAGTGTAGTTCTCATTTAAGGGATGTATTTTATCCAGTTTAACTGTCCATTTTCTTTTCCTTGAGGTTTTCTCTACACACGGTACTATGGGACTGAAGAGTTATTGGGGACTTATTGGCCAAGCAGGCATATATTCCAGCATCTTTCAAAGACTAGAACATAAAAACAACCAAATGGTTCAGAACAGACTGACATTAATCATCTACATTTGCTCTCTTTTTCCCTAAGTCTTCCCTTTTATTTAAAAGTCCCTCCTTGCTGTGTGGAAACCATAACAGAGGAACAACTACAAAACATGTTAGCCAAGAGGACAGCAATTTTTTTTTAATGAGAAGGCAACAGGGAAGTTAGTGAAGTGTGTTCATAATCTTAATTTGAGCATTTGCTACAAAGAACATTGTAACATGACTGATGAGGAAAGCTTTAAGCCTGGTGGCAACAAGCTTTTCTACCAATTTCAGAATTCCGCTAAGCAAGACATTGATAGGTATGTTGAAAATGTGCAGGGGTAACTGTGCCTATTTTCTTTTAAGTTAGCTCCATAGCTCCATAGATAACAGCTAACTGCTTATGTCTGATCAAGACACATTAAATATGTTCATCATGCTTAATGAGTTGATGTTTCCTCTGTGATAAAGGCATCAGCCAATTATTCAACTAGTTTTTTTTTTTTTAACTGAAGATAGATGATGATTGATGATAGATAGATAGATAGATAGATAGATAGATAGATAGATGATAGGTTGACAGATAGATAGATAGATAGATAGATATTTTAACAAAAAGACAAGTAATTAACACATATAATGATAGGCTTGATCTATTCTCAATTCCATATCACAACAGCTTTTTCCAAGCATTTACCCAGTGGGATACTAAAGAGCCTGGGTTTGATTGCTTAAGGTATATGTAATTATGTGATTGTCTGTATAATTAAGGCAGTGAACAAGTAGGTTAAAATATACCCTGATTTTGATTGCATACTTTTCAAAGAGGGGCTTTTAAGCAATATCCCAAGAGAAGCCTAATATAAAAGCTCAAAAGAAGGTGTTCTGCATGATGCCTATGGGAGACATGATGCAAACTCAGACAGCAAGCCTCATACTTGTGCGTTCTCTCATGTTGCTGTGCTACAATATACCAACAATCATTTGCTCCCTTAAAAATCACCCTAAAACTTAGTAACTTCAAACAACAGTCATTTTATTTTATCACAATTCTGTGGGCCAGGAATTTGGTCTGGGTTCAGCAGGGTGTTTCTTCTGTTGTTCTATTCTGAGATCATTTATGTGACTGTACTCTTCTATGAGTTAACTTGGAGATGACAGACTTAAAAAATATACTCTCACAAGGCTTTATTCTCTAGAAGATTAATTCAAGCCTCCTCACATTATAGCACCAGTTTTTAAGAGGAAGAAATAGAGGCCAGAAGGTTTTTAAGGCCTAAGCTTAGAAATTGTAACCAATTACATTCACCTAATTTTATTTGTCTAAGCAAGTCACAAAGCCATTCCAGAGGGAGTGAGAAAACACACCTCATATCAAAACCACATTGCAGAGGGCCTTGTGTACAGGAATAGGAGAAATGTTAAAAGTCATACTTAAAGTCTACTACAAACAGAAATTCTAATTTTCTGCCACCTTGTCCTTCCCATGATCTTCAAGGCAAATTCTTCTTAAGTTCTCACAGAACCCAATAGGAGAGAAAAATTCTACAGGAGAAACAGAAACAAACAAGGTTCAAAATAAAAACAATAAAGTCAAAGTATTTCTTCATGTATCCTCTGGACTATTCAAATTTAGCACTTATAAGACCTGTTTTTAAATTAATTTCTATTTATTTGAATAAACATACTCCAAAGTGTTGTAAGTTTAAGTTCCCTTCCTCAACCAAAGAATTCACATGTCCCGGAGTCAAACTCTGAACCTGTAGTACATTTGTTCTATAAGAAAACATATTCCCAACAAAGATTTTCCAAGTTGATTTAAACACTTTTCTTCTTGGTTCTGCTTGGATGTTCCCCTTTCACTGAATCATTTTCTCTTGTCCATTGGGTTCCCTCCAAACCCCACATCCACCTCTACCTCCTAATAATTAACGAGACAACTTGTTTAAAGGCTGATACATTTATTTCAATAAATTCTCAAGTACTCCTTCAGCATGTTTTTGAATTTCATTCTTTAAAGTACAGATAATCCACTGATCATGTTTATATAGCACAGCTATGTACTTTTATTACCTGGTAGTGGATATTGTCAGTGCTCTATTTGGATCTCCTTGGATCCTTTTTAATGTTTGCTTTATTTTGCTTGTAATGGCCTCTCTTCAGAGGAATATCCTTGAAAAAAGGGGGTGATTTCTTGTCCTCGGAGAGAATGGGAAGTACCTAGGAGTTTGGATTCCTGGGGCAACCCTTGGCAAATAATGCAATGGTATGAAAGTTCAGCTCCCTTGCCTGTAGAAGTGGCCAATCTGAGGTGTACTTCATACACTCTAATCCCCCTATAAATCAGGCTGAAGTCACCTTCTGCAGTTCTTTGCCTAAAACTGTACTGTTGCTTGGCGTCCTTCCCTTTTCCACGTAGCATCCCTCAAGCTCATCTATTTCTCCCAGGAACACATTTCCTAATAGATCACACTGCACACAAATGCTTCTCTCAGGTTTCTGAGTAATCTCACCTCAGATAATGAGCCAAAATCTGCATACTATTCTGAACTTTAAAAGTTGTCTGTTCTCAACCCCATTTCCGTCATTTTATTAGCTGTATTAGACTGATTATACCTGATGCTCCATCTTTTGTCTATGGCTGTTTAGAGTTGAATTTTATGATCTGTGCAAGCTTGTACCCTAATACATATGCTTTCTTTTAAATATGATGTTAGATAACCTCTGCTTAATACTCATAAATACTCTAGAGTTACTCCCAATGTAGCAGAGAAATTTTGCTGTATCATGTTAAATAACCACTAAATCATATGTTACATCAATACATGAAAAGCAACTGATTGAGCTAAACATTAAGATTATTTCAGATACATGAAATAATCCCCAGCCTAAAATATTTAATTCAAACTCAGAATTTCTGTAAATCTGTCCTTCCTAGGGTCTTCACAGAAGTATTCAACAAAGGTTCATGAGATTTCTTTTTTTGCAAATTCATTCTATAAATATTGGTGCTTATTGTTTGCAAGGCATAGATACAAGTTGGCTGTAATGGGCTTTATCAGTGTTTACGCAGTTCAGTAATAGCAACCTAGAGTATTTCTAAACCAGTGCTACTGGCTGTCAAACATGATCAGACCAGTCAGTAATAGATGTTCCTAGTTCACTATTAATCTCATCAGTTTGTTGGTCAATCAGTAATGTAAAACATAAATTGAATGCCTAGTCAGTGCTAATTATTAAGGCATTGCAAGCTTCTGGGGAAAAAAGTAATCACAGCATTTGTGCTAAAATAAGAATTTTACTTAACTTTGAAATAAACAATATATCAAACAATAATGATCTAAATAATGATTACATGAAGTCTTTAAATTATTTTGTATTGATGATAAGTGTTGGAGTTTAGAAGAAAAGTAATGAGGACAGAATTACGGACATCTTCACTGAGAAGTAGACAAAATAGTGTGTTGGGGTTCCCAAAACCACCCACAGGCTTGACAA
>NW_016811396.1:409477-413253 GCF_001698545.2 Rhinopithecus bieti
AGCATCCCTCAAGCTCATCTATTTCTCCCAGGAACACATTTCCTAATAGATCACACTGCACACAAATGCTTCTCTCAGGTTTCTGAGTAATCTCACCTCAGATAATGAGCCAAAAATCTGCATACTATTCTGAACTTTAAAAAGTTGTCTGTTCTCAACCCCATTTCCGTCATTTTATTAGCTGTATTAGACTGATTATACCTGATGCTCCATCTTTTGTCTATGGCTGTTTAGAGTTGAATTTTATGATCTGTGCAAGCTTGTACCCTAATACATATGCTTTCTTTTTAAATATGATGTTAGATAACCTCTGCTTAATACTCATAAATACTCTAGAGTTACTCCCAATGTAGCAGAGAAATTTTGCTGTATCATGTTAAATAACCACTAAATCATATGTTACATCAATACATGAAAAGCAACTGATTGAGCTAAACATTAAGATTATTTCAGATACATGAAATAATCCCCCAGCCTAAAATATTTAATTCAAACTCAGAATTTCTGTAAATCTGTCCTTCCTAGGGTCTTCACAGAAGTATTCAACAAAGGTTCATGAGATTTCTTTTTTTGCAAATTCATTCTATAAATATTGGTGCTTATTGTTTGCAAGGCATAGATACAAGTTGGCTGTAATGGGCTTTATCAGTGTTTACGCAGTTCAGTAATAGCAACCTAGAGTATTTCTAAACCAGTGCTACTGGCTGTCAAACATGATCAGACCAGTCAGTAATAGATGTTCCTAGTTCACTATTAATCTCATCAGTTTGTTGGTCAATCAGTAATGTAAAAACATAAATTGAATGCCTAGTCAGTGCTAATTATTAAGGCATTGCAAGCTTCTGGGGAAAAAAGTAATCACAGCATTTGTGCTAAAATAAGAATTTTACTTAACTTTGAAATAAACAATATATCAAACAATAATGATCTAAATAATGATTACATGAAGTCTTTAAATTATTTTGTATTGATGATAAGTGTTGGAGTTTAGAAGAAAAGTAATGAGGACAGAATTACGGACATCTTCACTGAGAAGTAGACAAAAATAGTGTGTTGGGGGTTCCCAAAACCACCCACAGGCTTGACAATTTTCTGAAAGGACTCCTAGAACTCAAAAATACTCTTATATTTGTCTACTGTGGTTTTTCTGAAAGGACTCCTAGAACTCAAAAATACTCTTATATTTGTCTACTGTGGTTTATTACAGTGAAAGACTACAGATGAAAATCAATTAAGGGGAAGGCCCATGGGCAGAGTCCGAGGAACACCAAGTACATGTTTCCACATGTTCTCTGGAGGTGTGCTTAGTCACCCAGAGACAATGTGTGACCATATTTGTGCAGCATTGCCAACCAGGGAAGCTACCCATGCCTTAGTGTCAAGGGATTTTATTGGGGTTCAGTCTCATGGCCATGTAGCTCCTACATGTCTGACATTTAGCCTGCTTAGACTCTGGACTACTTTCCCCTCCAGAAAAAAACACAAGCATTTACCAAAAACTGCATTATCAGAATGAACTTACATGGTCAGATTGGTCTGCTTGACTGAAGACCTCAGGCATACCAAATCAATCTCATCAGGTAGAATATTTTCCAAGCTCACAGATTATCTCCCAGGAGCTGGTCACTGAGGATTGCCCTCCCTTTGGAAAGTCCAAGATTTGAGTAACCCAGGCTTGCTGAGTGAATGCTTTCCTGCCCAAATAGCTTGGCAAGGAAAGCTTGTAAAAAAAGTGATCAAAGTGCAATTTCAGCTTGAAACATTTAGTTTGACACGTCAATTACTACATACTCCACCATCAAGAGCATAACCACTGGTATTCTCCATGTCTGAAAAAATAAAAGTATGTATTAATGTTGCAGAAATAAGTTATGGGACTAGATGGATCCGTGATTGGAGTGGGTAGGAAACTTGAGAACCCAGTTGTGCTTCTCTTATTTGAATGTAATAAACCTTCATGAATTTCAGTTGTTTCATTATATCACTTCTATCTTATTTACTCTATTTCATCAAATCTTGTTTTTAATATTTTGTTCTTTTTAGAGGATGGAACAGTTGTGTCTAGCAAGTTGACATCTTGTAACTGATGAAAATCCAAAGTGTGGGGTACATGAAACAAGCACTTTTGGCTTCAAAATGTGCCACTCTCAGCTAAATCCTAAGCTTTGTCTTTATTTTCTGGTCTTCAAAAATATACTAGAAATGCTATTTGACAAAGGAAAGATAGTCTAATTCTGTAGGAAGAAATAAAATAAGAAGATCCTAGTGCCATTAGGGGCTTTACATATTTAATATGTACATATCTTATAACTTTTCAAATAAGAAGTAGATTCTGAATTAATAAGACTTTAAGAAAAAAATTAAATTCAGCAATTTTAATGGTCATATTTAGGTTAGCATAACTAAGTAATCCAATAACAAACAACACAAATGAAAATATCTTGAGCATTTAGTCTGTACATTTTATATTTGATAATTAAAAAACAAATGTCAATGTAAGTTGGCAGCATGGTTTTGTTTGTTTTTTGTGTTTTAGAGATGGGATCTTGCTTTGTTGCCCAGATTGGTCTCAAACTTCTGGCCTCAAACATTTCTCTGACCTCAGACTCCAAATAGCTGTAACTACATGTGCATGTCACTATGCCTAGATAGGAGCATTTTTTTATTTTTTATTTTTTTTTTGAGATGGAGTCTTGCTCTGTCTCCTGGGCTGGAGTACAGTGGTGAGCTCTCGGCTCACTGCAACCTTCGCCTCCTGGGTTCAAGCAATTCTCCTACTTCAGCCTCCTGAGTAGCTGAGATTACAGGTGCACGCCACCACACTCCACGAATTTTTGTGATCTTTAGTAGAGATGGGGTTTTGCCATGTTGGCCAGGCTGGTCTTGAACTTTTGACCTCAGGTAATCTGCCTGATTCTGCCTAACAAAGTGCTGGGATTATAGGTATGATCCACTGCACCCAGCCCTGACAGCACTTTAATGAAAATAATGTACAGATACTTCACAAGGCCGAAGGAAAGAAGGGAAGGGATGGAAAGGGGAAGGGAAAGGGAAAGGGGGAGGGGAAGGGGAAGGGGAAAGCGAGGGAGGAGAGGGGAGAGAAGAAGGAAAGGGAAAAGGGAAAAGGAAAGAAGAGGAGGGGAGGCCAGGCACGGTGGCTCGTGCCGGTGATTCCAACACTTTGGGAGGACTAGGTGGGCAGATCACAAGGTCAGGGGTTAGAGATCAGCCTTGCCAACGTGGTGAAACCCGTCTCTACTAAAAATACAAAAATAAGGTTGGGTATGGTGGCTCACACCTGTAATCCTAACACTTTGGGAGGCTGAGGAGGGTAGACCACCTGAGGTCAGGAGTTTGGGACCAGCCTGGCCAACATGGTGAAACCCCATCTCTACTGAAAAATACAAAAATTAGCCAGATGTGGTGGTGCACCTATAATCCCAGCTACTAGGGAGGCTGAGGTGGAAGAATTGCTTGGACCTGGGAGATGGAGGTTGCAGTGAGCCGAGATCACGCCACTGCACTCCAGCTTAGGCAAAGAAGGGAAGGGATAGGGAAGGGGAAGGGAAGGGAAAGGGAAAGAGAAGGGAAGGGGAAGGGGAAGGGGAAGGGGAAAGGCAAAGGGAAAGAGAAGGGAAGGGGAAGGGGAAGGGGAAAGGGAAGGGGATGGGGAAGGGAAGGGGAAAGGAAGGGGAAAGGGAAGGGGAGAGGAGGGGACAAAAGAAGGCAAAAGGGAAAGGAGAGGGGAGGGGAGGAGAGGGGAAGGGAGGGGAGGG
>NW_016811396.1:413627-481115 GCF_001698545.2 Rhinopithecus bieti
GAGGGGAAGGGAGGGGAGGGGAGGGGAGGGGAGGAGACAGGTAGGCATCTCCCAGTATAAGATAATAATCACATCTGTTGTTTGAAAAAATATAGAATGGCCTATTACAAGAAATTATATGTATTAAATTTATTTTTATTGCAGTAGTCATATTTATAAGCATTTGGGGGGTATTTTTTTGTAGAAACAGGGTTTCACCATGTTGCTCAGACTGCTCTCAAACTCTTCAGTTCAAGTGATTCACCAGCCTCAGCCTCCCAAAGTGTTGGGATTACAGGTGTGAGCCACCATGCCTGGCCTATTTATATATATTTAAAGGAAACATGTTGAAAGTACATTCATTGTTTAGTAGATACATGTTTCAGTGTGTATATAGAGTTACATGTAACTTTATTTCCACAGCCTTCCTAGCATCTGAAAACCAAAGAATGGAACCACTACCCTTGATTAATCTACCTAACATAACACTTTTTATCACTTAACTTGATAAAGTTTAGTAAATCATTATTCCCTATGGCATGATGTCTGTAATTGAATTAAATTCTTCACTGTCTCACAAACATGCAATACTGAGTACTGACTTCATGGCTTATTTTGTGCTTTACTTCCATGTGGTATTTATTCTCTCTATAAATTCAATTATTATGCAAGTTAAGACCTATCACCATTTGTGATACCCTACTAGATTGTTCCAGTTTTTATTGACTGTTTAAAAGGTAAATTATCATAAAGGTTAGATTTTATGATATATGATTTAGCAATTAGACCTATCATGTTAAAATAATTATTCACTATAGTTTTACATGGTAGTCTTCTCTAAAAATATAGAACAGGAGCCCCCAACCCCTGGGCCACAGACTAGTAGCAGTTCATGGCCTGTCAGTAACCAAGCTACACAGCAGGAGGTGAGCAGCGGTTGAGTGAGCAAAGTGCCATCTGTATTTCCAGCCACATTACCACCTAAGCTCCACCTCCTGTCAGACTAGTAGTGGCATTAGATTCCCACAGGAGCGCAAAACCTACTGTAAACCACACATGCGATGGATCTAGGTTGCAAGGATCTAAATTCCTTGCTTCTTATGAGCATCTAATGCTTGATGATCTGTCAGTTTCCCATCATCCCCATATGGGACCATCTAGTTGCAGGAAAACAAGCTCAGGGCTCCCAGTGATTCTATTTTATAGTAAGTTGTATAATTATTTCATTATATATTACAACGTAATAATAATAGAATGAAAGTGCACAATAAATGGAATGTGCTTGAACCTCCTACCCTGGTCCATGGAAAAACTGTCTTCCACAAAACCGGTCCCTAGTGCCAAAAAGGGTGGAGACGACTGATCTAGAACATGAGTTTCAAGGTCTGTAATTATAACTTCTACTTGTTAGGTCTTCCTTCCTTTAATACCTAATTTCATTCCTGATGCAGAGCATTATTGCTTTTCATATTGTTACCTACAAGGAAATCCTCAGAGGATGTTTGTTTTTTCTAACAAGAGTTGAGGGTTTAAAATATACTGCTTCTTCCACATAGCTTCTTGTTTAGAATTCTCTTCTTTTTGAGTCTACTAGTCATAGAAAAACTACACCTGGTCTACCCTCTCCAATGGTAATCTTGTTCTTGGATATTGATGTCTCATCATATTTCTTGTCTGTATTTTCCATTTGGAATTAGATTTTATTACATTCCATAATTCTTCATCTTTTTACACATATTCTGTTTCTCTAACTGGATTAAGTTAAAGCACAGAGTCAGAGACTGTGTTTTATGCTTTTAAATATTACCTGTAGCAACTAGCACAGTTATGTAAGAGGAAAGTATACTCTTGAAGTCAATCAATGGTGATGCTAATGAATAGACACAATGAACATAGAAGATTATACATCATAGTATATGACATGGAATTTCACAATTTAATGAATAATAAAATTTATCTATTATAGTCTATTAAATGAAGCTACACACAAGAAAATATCTAATTTCTTGGTAGGCACATGTGCATTACATAG
The DNA here is from genome assembly GCF_001698545.2 of Rhinopithecus bieti. Lineage (NCBI taxonomy): Eukaryota > Metazoa > Chordata > Mammalia > Primates > Cercopithecidae > Rhinopithecus > Rhinopithecus bieti. The sequence continues at coordinate 415,639 of NW_016811396.1, forward strand.
TGGTGAAAATAATCAGTAAATTGTTTAATTGTTTTAAAGAATGATTCATTTTCAATATTTTCTAAGGATTACTAACAAGGAGAAAGAAGCAAATAATTCTTATAGATAACAATATTTTCTTTCTATATAATAACATAAGAGCCTCTCAGACATGGAAGTTGGTCTGTAATCTTACAAATAATGACTTCTCCAGCCAAGAGACTTAAGCAGAGTTTCACAGAGTTAGAAGTTGCAGACTCTTGTTATGTTTTAGCAAGCTGATTCTCTATCATAGCACAGTCAGTACTTTTATGTAAAGCCTGACAAAGAGCAACAGTGGCCACAGACCTTTGTTTTCTCCTGGCACTCAGTGCCACTAGGATATTTTCAGTATGCAAATACAAGAGAGGAGGTCAGGGACTGTGCCTTTAGAGCCAGAGTTAACTCTTCTAATCGTATGAGTCAATTCTGTTTCCAACCAGAAATTTGATGCAACCAGAAATTTGATCCAACTAGAAATACGTTACACTAGATATAAAAAAGAGGCTCATCTATTTTTACATTATTTTTTTATTAATTAAAGACATTAAAGGTAATTAAAACTTCTTTCAAGAATATATAGTTGCTCAAAAATAACTGGTGGAAATATGAGATACAGCAGCGTCTCGTGAAGAATGGCAGTCTTTTTCATTCACAAAGCGGTGTGGGCACTCACAGACTTTAGCAACAATGAAAGCCAAAAGGGTTTCTTTCACAGAAGAAATAGTGTGTTAGTCAAAACGAAACACACTATTCAAAACGAAAACAAATCATGAAAACAAATCTCTTAACATTTTGGAAATTCACATTTACTTTTTTCAGTTGAGTATACCCTAAGTTGTTATTGGGAGCCAGTTACACCTGGAGAAAGCAAAGGTCAGCTTGAGAATAAAACTGTTAAATGGGGAGGACTAAGGAAGTGGGGCCCCAGTGCTATTCTACCTAAACATAGTAACAACAATGTATGACATTTGTATAGTCTCATTGAATCAGAGCTCAAAGTGCTTATCAACAGAGAGTTAACACTCATCAATTTACCCATCTGGCTGCCCCTGTCTATGGCTCTAAAAATTGAGCAGCAGTTTCTTCATTACAGACATTTCTAATTGCATTTATTACACTAATTAAGCATCCCTTGTGCTTTAATTAAGTGCACAAATGTTGGGGCATAGGACCCATCTCCCCCAGAATGGGAGACGATCACCTCCAAACTGAAAGGATAAACTTGAGATACTTAATAGCACTTTAAATAACAAAGATTTGATAAAGTTTGAAAGGGAGAAAGAAGAATTTGATCTGAGAACCCTGGTATTTCAGACACATACAAGTAATAAAAATGTTCAAGTGTATGTATCAATCAAGAAATATTTACTAAGGTTTATTATATGCAAAGCACTGTGATGAAGAAAGTAAGGATGACAGATAAGCATAACCCACTCTGAAACTCAACTTTTGGAGGAGGAAATGCTAATTTCATTATTGTATTTGTGTCCCCAAACACACTCCAAAAATATATGAGGCAGCTTAGAAGCTAATGTGATCAAATAAAACAAATGAAGAAATGAAGACCTCTGGGGGAAGAATGAGCTAATTTAAAAATATTTAAACCCTCTAGAGCCAGAAGGGAGAATATATGAAAAGTGTGAAAGAGTTGGAATCAACAGTACCAAATCTCAATGTTTTATGAGTATTTAATTCAATTATCCTCTTATGGTTATGTTGGGGCACATTTATCAAGATTTCAGCAATTACTGATTTTTGTGACATTAGCCAGTTATAATGTGCAAAAAATAACTGCTTCTGGTCCTGCACTCTGCAGCAAATCAGAGAAGTAGAGCACCAAATTCAATCAAGATGTTGTAGTTAGAGTCAAAGTCATTGCTTGAATATGGGAAGACGTGCCACAGTAACCATCTTGGACTCTCTATCTCCTGACTACTTCATGGCTTAGAAACTTCCAGGTAGCTTGTTAGAAATGCAGAATCTAAGATCCCAGCCAAGACCTATTGTATCAGTATCTTCACTTTAACAAGATACTTATGTGATTGACACACTTGTGGTTATGCTCCATGACCATTGCTTACTCTTCTCTATGAGAGGTGAAAGGGTTGTCTGCTTTGAGAATGTAGGAGAAGAACCTGAGCATGTTTGGTCCAATACCTCTAGATTGTTCTTTGGCTCCCCTATGTGTAGAGAGGGTACCTTTTGCTCTGTGTTTCATCATGATGTCAACTTCTTGAGACAGATTCCTGTTGAAGAGTTCTATGGTAAATCTCCTTTGTCTGGGATAGACAGTGTCAGTAAAGTGCTAAGGTGCTAGAATAGCAAATTAGGAAACCAATGCAGAAACAATTTTAGGTCAAGTTTTCCAGTCAGCTTTACTAAATAAATTGATTGCTTTATTCTCTATGTCTGATCCCTATGAATGATTTTTAGACTACAACGGTTAATGGATGATCCCAATACTTTTTGTTTAAAAAACTAGCATATTTTTGGCCAGGCACAGTGAATCACATCTGTAGTTTCAGTACTTTGGGAGGCTGAGACAGGAGGATCACTTAAGGCCAGCAGTTCGAGACCAGCCTGGTCAACAAAGGGAAATTTCATCTCTACAAAACATTTTAAAAATTAGACAGGAGGCCTGCACCTGGAGTCCCTGCTACTTGGGAGGCTGAGGCTGGAGAATTGCTTGAGTCCAGGAGTTTAAGGATGCAAAAATATACTACACATATTTTTTGGCAGCTCTTAACTATTGCAATTTTTTCCTACTTCTGAGTTATTTGTGACTTCCACTCTTTTGTCTAACTGGCTATGTCCTCCAAGAGATGTCATTTCCTATTTCATTTGATAGGACTCAGATTTTTTAAAGATGACCATCTTTTCACCAGATCACCAGGAGTTATAAAGCTTTCAAATCTCTTTAACCATTCCTTGTATAACTTACTTTTTATTTGTGCAACCATGATTTAAGTAATTTCCATAAATATTTCTAAGTATTTATTCCATAGCTACCCAAAAGTGATAAGGTACACTAGAGATAGACGTGAGAACATGTATTCACTCAGCTATCTTATGTAAGAATGTTTCCATTTTCCTCTTACCTACTGATGTTACTTCAGTAATAGGAGAATGTAAATATAGCTCCCTTTTTTGGGAATAGTATTAGTAAATTCAAATTAGTATAATTTAGTAACAACAAGGGAACATCTTGATTGGGTTTAGTCAGTTCTGAGTGTTGGATCTTTAGCTGCGAGTTCATAATATTTTAATATAAAGGAAGACTCAGCTTTGCCTAACCCTATGCAAGACGGTATACCCATCAGGCTTTGCAGGTCTGCCTCATAGTCAGTGTGGACTTTCTACAATCAGAACAATTCCTTTGGCTAACTTAGGAAGAGCAGCACAATTTCCTCCACAACAAAATGGTCACATTTCAAAGAGGGGGTCGGAGTATCTGGAGATATCCTCTTACATTTTCTATTCACAGGGTAGCACCAACTCCAATACCTGCTAATAACTAACTAAAGAAATGTAAAAACACGAAAGGATTCAATTCGTTTTGTTTGAGGGTACATTGCAGAGAACACATCATAACGCTGGTCAGTTTGGGCGGGACTGAATATGCAGTGTAAATCCACTTTACAAGAGCAGATGCCCAGTGGGAAAAATGCTTAGGAGCTAAAAGGTCCTGAACTATAAAATATTCAGTAATGGACTCCAGAGGTGTGTGAAGAATCATACATTAATAAGGATTAAAGTCACTTTGAGGTGATTGCATAGAGGGTGCCTGTTTTTATATGGATGTAAGTTTTCAAGTAAGTTGAGAAAATACCTAAGAGAACAATTGCAGGAATATATGCTAAGACTAGGTTTAGCTTTGTAAGAAGTTGCCAAACCGGACAGGGTGTGGTGGCTTACATCTGTAATCCCAGCACTTTGGGAGGCTGAGGCAGGTGGATTGCTTGAGCCTGGGAATTCGAGACCAACCAGAGCAAGATGACAAAAACTTGTCTCTAGAAAAAAAAGAAAAATACAAAACATTAGCCAGGTATGGTCATCATGCACCCATAGTCCCACCTACTCCGGAGACTGGTCAACAAAGGGAAGATAGATTGAGCCTGGGAGGTTAAGGCTGCAGTTAAGTTGAGAAGGAGCCACTGCACTCCAGTCTGGGCAACAGAGTGAGACTCCTCCTCAAACAAAACAAAACAAAGAAAACAAGCAAAAAGAAATTGCCAAACTCTTTTCCATTGTAGCTGTACTATTAGTATTGTCACCAACCATAAATGAAAGTTCCTGTTCCTCCTAATTTTCTCTAGCATTTGATATTGTTAGTATTTTAGATGTGACATTGTAAAAAGTATGTATTCATATCCTTTTTTAAAATTTTCAATTCCCTAATGACATATGATAGTAAGCATCATTTTATAGGCTTATTTGCAATCTATATATGTTTATTATTAAACTGTCTGATCCTATCTTTTGCCCACTCTTAAATGGTTGTTTGTATTTTTATTCAGCTTTCAGAGTTCTTTGAAGAACATGGTGACAATAGTTAATAACAATGTCACTTGAAAATTGCTCAGTAGACTTTAAGTGTTTATACCACATATAAGTATAGAAAGTAATACATGTTAATTAACTTGATTTAGCCATTCACCAATGTATACGTATTTCAAAACATCATGTTGTACACTATATATGTGCACAATTTTGTCAATTAAATAAATAATACTTTTTAAAAAAAGGAATTATTTGCATGTGTTGGACACAATTCCTTTATCAGATATGTGTTTGGCAAATATTTTGTCCGAGTCTATGGCTTGTCTTGTCATTCTTTTAACAATGACTCTCATAGAAAGGAAGATTTTGATTTTAATAAAGTCCAACTTATCAATATTTTCTTTCATGGATCATGCTTGTGATGTTACATATAAAAAGTCATAACCAAACCCAAAGTCACTTATATTTTCTCCCGTATTCTAGAAAATTCTTGGCATGTGTTTTACATTTTGGCCTCTGATTCATTTTGAGTTAATGTTTGTGAAAGATGTAAAGTCTGTGTTTAAATTATCTTATTTATTTTTTGCACATGGATATCCAATTAATTCAGCACCATTTATTGAAAAGATATCCTTTCCCCATTGAATTGCCTTTGCTCCTTTGTCAAAGATCAGTTGACTATACCTCTATGGATCCATTTCCAAGCTCTCTATTCTGTTCTATTGATCTATGTGTCTATTCTTTCACCAATATAATGTTGTCTTGATTACTGAAGCTTTTTGATAAGCCTCGAGGTTAGTCAGTGAATGTCTACAACATGAAATAATGGGCTAATCAACTCTCCTTGGTATATTCCTATGAGGACGTTCATAAGTATCAGGGTTTGGAGGTCTTTTGTGGACACTGTAAGAATAAATAATTGTCTAAAAATAAATACTCAAGATAGTACATCTTAGGAAATAAACTCCTCTTTCAACCCATGTAAGCGAGTTTGTAGAAAAACTACATTTTGTAGCCTCCTTTTGAAAATTCCAAAATGGAGGAAATATAGTGTTCATATTTATGACAAGGAACTCAGAACTGAGTCTTCAAGATATTCGATAAAATGCATGAAACACAAATAAGACTTGGCAGCTGAAACCTTTTCTGCTTTTTTCTGGGTTAAAGTCTTCCTCCTGAAGTAGTAGATACCAATTGTCCTGCAAAGCCCACTTGAACACTTAAGAGATGAAGGTGATTAAAGTAAACTTACCCCAATGGAGGGTTTGGCGTCAGAGAACAATAGCAAGTTCTAGTATAGCTGGTTGTGGAGCATCGCTTTTTTTCTCTGAGATGTCTCTTATCTCGCCTCATCTTCCATAATTCCATTCTGACTACCTTGGCCCTCAGATCCTCACGTTATGGGGTATGTCAGTCACTCCCTAACCAGTTTCTGTCTTGTCCAATTTTTCACTATAAATAACAACACATTTTCCTTCTGTAATAGAAAACTTTGATTTCACTTACCTTTTCTTCTTCTTCCTTTTGGCACTTTGGGTTTAATTACCTTTTTTTATGGTAGAAGCCTTTATTTTAGATGGATTTCAAGTCCTTTAAGTTATTTGATCCGGCTTATCTTTCTCATCTCTTCTCCCATCACGGTGCTAAAGGTGTTTTATTCTCTAGTTACATAGGACTTTCTTATGTCCACTGAAAACAGTAGGAATAACATTCAAATCCCCAAGCATTTACTCTTTTTCTAACAATCTACACCCCCATTCTTCACTATTAAGACTTATCTCAAAACTCACATCAAGCTCCCTGGTTGGCCCTGTGTTTCTTTAGTGCATTTAGATTAAATGCAATGTGATGTAAAAAAAATACACATATGATGGTGCTTGCTCTTTAACATTTGGGAAAGTTTAATTTTCTTGTTTTATCATATGTGTACTTGTCTGTCTTCCTAGGATGAGACCTATAATGAAGAGCATATTTTTTTCAATTTTTTATTACAAAGATCTAGCATATGAATGCAGGAGGAATGAATGAATGAATTTATCAATGAACAAATGCAGTAGTATTGGTAGATTTATTTTTTTCTCTTTAATTGATGGAACGCACCATTAGTGTTTCTCTGTTTAGGCAAATACAAAAAAAAAAAAAAATCCCGTATATCGCAAGTTGATCATCTGTGCATTGTTTAGGCCACAGACAACTGCAGGGTTTCAAGTCTGCCTCTTCCTACAAACAGCAGAAGCAGGAGGAGTTCACATTTCTGCGATTCGCCTTCATTGAGCAGATGCTTCAAATGAGAGAATATTTAAAACTTGTTGGTTATAATTTACATTGTATTAGTCCAAATAAAAACATGCATTATCAAAAGAAAAGTTAAATGATCGTTAAGTTAAATAGCTACTTTGTCATCATTGTGTTTATTGTTTCAATTTTATCAGTGCAAACTAGCAAAAAAAATAATTTGTACAGAAATTGACATATTCATTTTGACCATTATATGTGCATATATTCAGATTGAAATCATTTAAATAAAAACAACACTATGGGGTTAAGGTTTGCTTTAGATTTAAAAACCACAGAGGACTACAACCTTCTTTTACAGAATGCAGTGACTGAAGTTCAAAGAATAGCTTGTTCAAGGTCATTCTTGAGCTCTGACCTGCCTGGCTTCAAGAGGGTAAGGCTTTGTGATTCATTCATATGTACATGGGCAAGTAGGAAAAGATGTTTATGTGATACTCATCAATAAACACCAGAAACATGTAAGTGAGGAATTATGTGATGAGAGAGAAATGTGTATGTTTTTGGATGAAATACTAATGAATGGGATTAGACAACTGGGTTTTGGGCTCTGGAATTTCGGCTTAACCCCTGAGCAATTATTTAATTTATGGAGGCATTATTTTACTCATCCCTTTTCATTTTTCTCCCATTTGTTCTTCTCTTCCTTCTTATTGCCCCTTTCTTTTACTATCAAATGCATAGTTCAGGCTCCAGCTCCTTTTAGATCTCTCTTGCCTTTTACCCTTGTTAAATATCTTCTCCCCTCTAATTTTATAGTACATAGAATCTAGAAAACACAAACAACTCTTATTTAATTTATTTTATTTATTAATCAATCACTTCGAGCAAGGGTGTTTTAGAGGGACTATGGAAACCAGTATTCTGTACTGTGAAACAGTATTTTCTAATTGATTCATGTGCTACCTTGGTCTTCTAACTTCCCTTAAGGAAGCATGTATTTTCTGTTGCTACAACACTTAACAGAAAGATAAGTTCAGTTGGAAATCTGATTGATTGCTTCTGTCTTCCTTGTCTAAAGCCTTTTAAATACTGGAGGTACTTCCATGCATCTCACCATGGAGGCCAATTAAATGTCAGTGATAAATTACACTCTTCTTGATTTTTTGCCCCAAAATAACCTGTCCCCTAATCTCTTGACCTCTGTTCCCTACTCTGGATTTCATTGTCTCTGAGACTTGACTTCATACCGAACTTTTGACATCTGTTTCTTTTTTTTTCTGTTTGATTTTTAAAAAGGGTTCTTCCATTTCCGGCTTTATTGACTGCATTTTCTCCCCTTGGGTTCTTTATGCTTCCCAGGCCTTCTTACAGATTTATTTCTAAATATTCCATTGTGAGATCCAATCTATAGAATTCCCATTTGGTTAGTTAACCCCTACTGGAAATAGGATTCCACCAATGTCTGCACTTACAACAAAAGCAGAGAAATCCAGGTATAATAATGGAGAAAGACCGAGGAATAGAAGTATATGTAAATTCATACTTATTTTTTTTAATCTAGATTTTTCAAGGGGTGATATGATCATCAGAAAGAACCAGAAAAAGATGTATGGGGGGATTCTAGGAAAAGCAGTCTAAATAGACAGTGTAGTTGTATAAAGGATTTAGTAGTTAATGTTGAAAATGTGGACTGGAACAAAATTATGAAAGCTTGGTCATTCTTTTCACAGCCTCTAAAAGTATGGGAAATTTTTTGTTCCTTAAGGGCCATTTCTATTCCTGTGAGTTCACCAATTATCTTAACATTTAAGCTGGCTCTTTGAACCTTAAATAAGAAATTCTAAAGTTTGTGAATAATTTGAAATGTGGTTTGCTAACTTTTTTTTTTCTTTTTTATCTTGTAAAAGGGTGAATGTACTTCTTGCCGTGATTCACCGTCTTATACTCCTTCCTTGTTTCCAGAACAGTAGTTAATAGCTACAATGCAATCAATATTACTTTACCCTCTATAGCATCTCCCATACAGGCAATATTGCAAACTGCTTTTTTCTTTAAATAATACAGTAACCAAGTTAAATAATAAATAATAGCCCAAAGAGAGGGAGAAAAATGAATGTTGTGTACAAAGGAGGAAAAATCGGCCTTTCTATAGGATTTGAAAGGAAGTTAGGAGTTTATGAGGTAGAGGCCCAGGAAGATCATATATCATGGGAATAACTGTTCTCTGTTTCAAGCTTTCTGGAATCTTCCTAATTTTATGAAGGCAGTTTTGAAATGTCACCTCAAAATGATGAGCTTTTCAAGGAACATGAGAATTTGCCACTAAAGTAACATAGTATTATATCATGGAAAAGAAATGGGCCTCAATTTTAACTCTGGATTTTGAGTATAGAATATAGTTTTGTAAAAGATATCAACTAGTATTTAATGTCTCCTAAATTGTGTGGAAGGCTCTTGTTTGACAAAATGCAATTAACACCAAACAATGAATCTGATGAATATACTAAAAAATGGTACAGATAATCAATATTAATATTCCTCCAAACAATGCATAATGATAGAAAGCCATGGCTCAGGCTCTTACCTGCTCAGGTTGTTCTGCCAGCTTGTTATATCTATGCAATTTTTGTAGTGCAAAACTCTGTTCAACCTTTGGAGTTCAGTTCAAGTGAAGTCTCCTCTGGAATGAAACTCCCAGAGGAATTGCCCTCTCACCCCTAGTTCCCTATCCCCATTCATATTACTTCCATTGAGGACTCTCTCAATAGAGTCTGGTATGATTGCTGTTATTTTTTGCTACTTCCCCTATTGAAGGCTCACCACTAAATTTCCCAGTTATTTATGCATAATGATTGCTCAATGACCCTTCCCCCTAATGAAAAATCAGCTGAAGACAATAGAGTTTAAGTCCAATAAGTGATGAAGAGATATAGCTCTGAGAATGTGAGCAGAAATTTTGACTGCAGGATCTTGCATTTTGAAAGGTAATATGTTTGTCAAAGGCCATTGAGTGGCTATTGAATACACTCACAAAGGACACATTTCCACCTGTGCCATCGCTGATTAGGAAAAAGGCTATTGTATATTTCTAAGTTCTGACTCCTGGATTTATCAAAGGAATTAGTTAAAGAGCTGAGCCTTTCAAAATTATTTCATATCATCTGTGAAACACCTTGAATATAAGTGGAACGAATGGTTTTTTTCTCTTCTTACCCAAAGTGGACCGTCTGGAGTCTTTCATCACCCTCATATTGTCTTTTCCATTCAGGTTAAAATCTAAAAGAAAAAAGAAGTACAACATTCAGAATCCCCAAGAGGCATATGTAAATTCTAATAGAAAATGCTCAGTTTAAGGTAAATACAATTTAGCCATTAATATTGGATTCTCAATTTGAGGGTATTTTAGGAGGAATTTATGCTATATTTGGCTTAGTCAGAGAGAGTATGTGTTTACTCCTGATGCGATGTAGGTAAAGAAATGAAACAATTTATTTTTCTCATGCATATTGGTACTTGTTTGTTTTCATTTCAAAGAAAAAATGAAAGTTTCCACAATCAATTTTAAGCTCATAGAGGTAAAGAATATGCCATATTTAAATTGTATTTTCAGGGTCTAGTACAGAGAATATCACATAGTAGGTAGGGACTATGTTAAGAAAATAATGAATAAATGGAGTACATAACTCTAGACCTCAATTGACTATGTTACCTACCTCAAAGATTTCTGGAAGAAAAAAAAAAGAAGAAGAAGAGGGCCCACGATACCTAACTCATTCTTTCCTATGGTCCCAATTCTCTTCTCATTGTGCACACTGTCCCATCTTTGAGTAAGCACAGGAGAAGGACAAGCACCAACAAAGCTGCATGCAAAATGTGAAGGCTCAATCTATTTTACTTTTATTTATTTATTTACTTGTTTTAGAGATGGAGTCTCACTCTGTTGCCCAGGCTGGAGTGCAGAGGCACGATCTTGGCTCACTGCAACCTCTGCCTCCTGGGTTCAAGCAACTCTCCTGCTTCAGCCTCCCAAGTAGCTGGGACTACAGGTGCATGCCACCAAGCCCGGCTAATTTTTGTATTTTTAGTAGAGATGGGATTTCACCATGTTGGCCAGGCTGGTCTCAAACTCCTGACCTCATGATCCATCCTCCTCAGCCTCCCAAAGTGGTGGGTCACCAGTGAGTTAGTTGCACGCAAGAAGCAATCAGGCAGTTAGTACCTCTTAATGATCACACGAGATGTGAGAGACTCCAAGAGCTCCAAGCACTCAGAAAATGGAAATCTGCAGGCTGTAGGGGCAGGTAAAGCATTTAAGCTGGATCTACTCCACTGTCACTCCTTCTTTAGCTCTGTAACCTTGTTTGCTAATCGAGGCACTCCAAGTCTCCTTTTTCTCATCCATGAAAGCAACAGCACAATACTTGCAGGGCTAAATGTCTAAAGTTGTGTGGAAATCACTGAGTTAGCTTATCTAAAAGTAATTTGAATATCATAAGCACTAGTAAGGGTGTAAATGATTATTACCAGTTGAGGAGGTTTCAAAGGGAATCTGTAGGATTTGACTATGAAGGGAAAAAAGGGTGGGCCTGCATTGAAAGCACAGAAGAAACATCTGAGCAAACCTCTGGGATACAAATAAATCTCCGCATGTGCAGAATTTAAGAGTAAGGTGTTCTAGTAGGTGCTGAGGCAGAAGATGTGGGGAGCGTGAAATTTATGGGGGATCTTGATTTTGCTTTCGTTTTTTTTTTTTTTTTTAACTCATCTGCTCTCCCAACTCCTCCATTGTAAATCTGTCAATGAAAGGCAACTGTGTCAGAGATACAGAGGGCCAGGTTCTGTCCCATTGGTTAGAACACGGGCTCACTATTACTTAGTAAAGCTATTGTTCTGAATCCTTTATCTGGCCTGTTATTCAATCTAGCTGTATTCAGGAAAAAAAAATGCAGAAGAGAAATAGTGGATTTTTCATCCTTGAATGGGTGTTTTGTCAAAGGCCCAAACCTATAGCTGAACTGTTATAATGATTTTCCAAATCCACTCTAGGATTTTCCATTAGTATTCATTTTCTCTTCATACAAATGGCTACCATCTCAAATAGAAAGGGTTGAAAAAGTCCCCTTCAGACGAAAAATTCTGCCTGAAGCCTGCACACGCAACCTTTCATAATTTATTTTGGAAAAGAGGGGGGAAAGCTACAAAGTTTATATAAAAACATGTATGATTATATACATATATATATACACATATATTAACTTCCATGAAAGAGAGATTTCTCTCTGGCACAATGACAGCTAGTACATTCTAAAGAACTTTAGTTTGCCATTAATGAGAGACTAGGAAGAAGAATATGCGTCTTCATGAGTGTCCATGCATGTATCTAAATATGTATGAGTTTTGGGGGCAGGGAGGCAAATAATGAAACAAAAGAAGTAGTATCAGTTTCTGAATTCTAGTGATTTTTAGAAAGTAGAGTAAATGCCTTTAACAAAAAAAATTACACATTTGTGATTTGCTGCAAACCCCATGACCAGCACATAAACAGATAGTCATTTAAAAAATATACAAGGCAGCCTCCGCTAGCAGAATAAGTGCCATGAGAATGCTAGGAGGATATCTAGTTTAAATCTTAGGTTAATCATTAAGTCTCTCTGATCTTCAGTTTCCTCATCTATGAAATCACTGGAGTCGTTTCTACTCTTGTTGCCTGTCTTAAAAGGTTAGTTTGAAGCTCAAGTGAGATATCACATAAAAGCATTTGTAAATTGATAACAGATATTCAACTTTTAAGTGAAATGTTATTTTGGGGTATATCTTCATTCACTGAAATTCTGCTCACAAAAGTCACAAAAACCTGGTCCTTGAAAGTTAAGGTGTTAGAGAGGGTACTTTCATAAAGGATTCGGCTGCTATTAGGCAGTTTGGCAGCCAGCCTCTGAGATGGCCCCAAGTGATGCCTGCTTCTTACCCTTATGTACAGGGTCATCCCACATTGGACTTAGGTTGGTCCATGGGACCAATAGGTTATGATGGAAGCAATGATATGTCACTTTCTACATTAGGTTAGGAAAGACATTGAGCCATTGAATGTCATATATAAGGCTTCATTACGAAGCCTCAGGGTTTCGGAGGAAGACGTAAAAATTCTTTATGAACCATAGTAACAGTCAGCATTTGCTGAGGGCTTACTATGTGCCTGGTCCCCTACAAGGTGTATTACAGAAATTGCCTCATTAGATGCTCACATCAACTTGTACAAAAAATATGAAAGTGACATTAAGGTTCCTTGTGCTTCTCTGGGCCCTTTCTATTAGATCTTAGCATTGGGTCTGTTTTAGGACAGGAGCCTCTATTCAGAATTACGGCCCCCTTTTTTGTAGTTGCCAAAGAATTAGTTCCAGGATATAGTATATTGTCGCTTTCTTTCCTACAGACAATTTTTCTTTTAATGTTGGATAGAAAGCAAAAGTGAAAATTACAATCATATAACATGAATGCAATAACTGTATTGCTTTTAGTGAAAGGGCTATTTGTTCCAGTGGGGATGTTTGTGTCAGAGAAAGGTTTGAGATGCAGTTTGAGCTTCCCAGAGAATGCCTTTATTAGGATAATTCCAAAATGGAAAAATAAAACAACAACGTTGGGCATTTTGGAATAGATGCACAGAAACGCTCACATACACACACACACACACACACACACACACACACACAAACACAAACTTTCTTTCCTCCTTCTTTGGGATAGGAAGGATGTGTGTAAGTTTGTGAGAGCAGAGGAAGATTTATCATATAGACAGTGGATGGGTCATACTTCAAAGTGGAGTGTTCCAGGAGGTGCCTCTTCAAACTTCATTTCTCAATTAAATGGGGATAGGAGAATTACGGGCATTAATCCTCTTTGAGCTGAGACAGGGATTAAAACAAAAACATGTTTCACCTAGTCAGTAACCCTAGGAATCCATGAGACCTGGGCTGCTCAGATCAAATTTATTTTGAGAGCTCATTGAAGTATTTAAGCTCCCCTTGATTAGATGTTATAATGATCAGACAGAGAAGTACAATGAGCTAAACTCTGCTAAGAGTTTGACGGCATTACCAACCTAGTTTATTCTCAGACATGTGACAATTTCAATAATTTATTCATTTTAATTTGGAAAATTATTTGCTCTAGAAAAAAGACTTACATGAGGACTGATGTTCAATTTGTTTTTCGTGTTCTTTAAATGCTAATGATATGTATTAGTTTAAAGGGCCTGCCCTCTCACTGATTCCCCATCCTGTGATATATGATATAATTACAATGGCAATTGATCTTTGACCGAAATGTTGGTAAAATGGAATGGAAGTCACTTTTCATGTGCCAAGGTTACGGTTAAGGACAAAGGAGCTTGCTCAGGCTTAGAGATTGGCTTACAGAGCTCTGCCTAACTCCAGATATTAATTGCTTGCTTTTTATAGTCATCATGTTCACCTACCTGAACATCAAGAAGGGAATGAGGAAGAGCAAAAATGACTCGTCATGTGAAGATAGTTAGGCACTATCTGAAAGAAGTCAGAGGCAAGAGCAAAGCTTGTCAACGTGGTTTGGTTTTGGAAGTTTATGGAGAAACTGGTACAAGCCTCACAATAGATAAGAATGACTGAAAGTTTTCTGCATCCAGAATGTGGAACCCACAAATCAGAAGACTGCACTCTGCTCTGCTGCTAAACCTTTCTGAGCCTCTGCTTCCTTTATTCTAAAATGGTGTTAATAATAAATGAGCTGCACTCCTTATGAGATTTGTAAAGAATCCATGATTGCTGGAGAGAGAAAAACCTAAGAGGTCATAGAGGAAACTTCTTTCATTGTAGGTCAGCTCAAAGGAAACTTGAATTACATACATCATTATGGCTTCAGCAATTCAGTAGAAACCTTCAAGCATAGCCAATTGAAAAGTCTTTCAGTTTTAGCAAGGTTGAGACTTGCCAATCATTTATACCTAAGGATTGGTGCTTTATGTCAATTCTTTTTCTTATACCTGCTTCAGCTAGAGAAGCCTTTGGAAATACTCAGCACCTAAGGGGAAGGGGACTCAGGATGTGGCGGGGGTGGGGGGGTGAGGATAGCTATATCCTACTAGTATGAGTCCAATTAGTGGCTCAGTGCGTATGATGCCTCAATCTTCCATTGACCTTACATGAACTTCATTGAGCCACTTTATCAGGGTAATCTATACATTTCATTGAATGTTGATATGTCTAACTAGATCACCCATCATGAAAAGGAGCAACCCAGTGTTGAGTAAATGCAGGGTTAGACCTATGTCTAGAATAGTTAATAAAACACACCTCATAACCATAACAAAATATGAAGGGAGAAGTTAAGAAAAGTAATGGAAGTAGAATTTTAATTGTATAATTTTCACACTATTGGTTATTCAAAAGACTATCACTGTGCCAATGAGATAAGTGCACAAAAACTGGTCCAAATGAAGTCAATGAAGAATTTGAGAGTGTCTGAGTAACAAATAGTTTACCAGAACAGCTGAGGAGCCAAGACCAGTGTTTGCCTCTGAATTCTAAGAAAAGGCTGTTTTGGAGCCACACTGAAAATACAAAGAATGTCACTTCTGAATACAGAACATAATTTCTCCCTACACACACTTACACACATAGCTGAGTGGCCTCCAATCTTCTACCTGCCACAAATATCTTTAGAAAAACTGCCTCTTTCCAATATTTTGCTGATTTCGCCTCTCTTTTCTGTTGAGGAAGAGCTGGAGAACTAGCTGAAGGTCACTTCAGATTTTCCAAATCAGTGATTCATTTAGCAATGTAGTCATGGCTTAGAAAGGCAGTTGCATACCCGAAAATGAAAGGAAATAGGAGATTTCTGCAGCCCCAATGGGATCAGAGTGAGCAGCCCATATTAGTCAAGAGCCTGAGCCAGGATTTGAAAAGACATGCTACCGAACATTGAGTAAGCCAGTTTCGTTTGATTAGACAAGGAATGCTTACTTAAGAATATTTTCGCTAATGCTCTCTCTGATTTAAGTAGGTTAGACCTGAGTTCCCAACTCCCACTCATCTGTTTCCTAACAAGAAGCATCACATAAAAGAAATTAGCCATGATTTATTTTTAAAAGTAAAGACTATAGTTTGCAGGAAAACGTTTATAAAACTTGGTGAAATTTTGCAATTAAACAGGCAGTAGGAGAAAAGAAAAATAATAATAATAAATAAAAATAAATAAAACTTGATGAAATATATAAGACCTTCTCCAATGGTTCTATTGTTATAATAAACATTTTAATAATTTCCAAAACAGTGTCTGACCCTTTAGAAAGCATATGTTTATCACCATCTCTGTAGAAGTCGTATTAAAAGTATTCCGGGGAAGAGAGTAAAATTAAATTTTTAAATTAGCATGCTAGAAGTAGGTAAATAAATCAGAAGCACATCTTTCTTTAAATACTAAATACATAGCTGTAGATAACTCACAAAAACAGACATGGAATACTTTATAGAAGACAATATTTTATAAAGTAGCTGGTATCAGCTTAGTATTCAAAGATTTCCTAGGAAAATGATACTGAAATGATTGTAATCAGCAATAACACTGACTCTAATACTAATAGCAAAATTAATAACTTCTATATTTCTCTCTGCCAGAGAAATGTATTCACTAAAAGTCATAAGTAGAAATGTCTATAAGTGATTCTGAGGAAAACAAAGTATTCTGACTGATGAAGAAAAGTCTTAATGAAATACTGTTTTGCATCCATTTCTACAATATTTTAACAAAAAGTGTGCATACATTTTAGCAGCTATATTAATCACATATATATATATTGAGGTAGTATTTTATAAAATATTATAACATAATATTTTGTTTACAAAATTTTGGTCCGAATAATTCTACATTAAATAAATGTATTGGTCAAAATTTCTCAAAAATCTGTCTGGATTGCAAATAAGTATTTAAAAAATCTAATGGTGGTATTTTATGAGGAGTGTTAGTCTACCTTACCTTTATTAGTAATTTCCTTTGAGGTTCTGGAGTATTATATCCTTTGGCTAACCACATCACTCAGTTTCTTCCTGCTGTCAATCTCTTCCCTGCAGCCATGTAAAACCCCTGCCCTCTCTCCCTCTTTTTGTATACATATATATGGTTCAGTGAAAGATAAATATATAATTGAAAGAGTTAGAACTTGCTTCAACGTGAATGATTGGTTCTATTGATCTGAATAAACTGACCTATCTGTAAGTTCAAAAACTAGATGCAGAAAATAAACTCACTTAAGCCATTTTTTATTTGAAATAAAACACACACTTATTGTAATTTATGCAAAACAGTCAACTGAATTTAAATAATTATTATTCAAATGGCTACTACATAGGTAGGACCACACTAGCACCATCATGGCATTCTGAATCATGCAACCGAAACAGGATGCGGTTCTACACCCAAATATTTGTACTTGGTTTAGAAACAGGGAATGCATCTGTGTAATAAAGAGCAATATAAGGCAATGCACAATTAAGTACCAATATGTCTGGGTTATAGAAATAAAAACAATGAGATATCAAAAGAGAGAACTATTTTTAGACAAAGAAATCAGAAATGTGTCTCACAGGGACTTTGTTGTAACATGTATATCCTCTCCTCCTAAAATTATCCCTTTGCTGTATCCATCTATGTAGCTTCACCAGAAGTTGCCATGTGCTTATGTAACTCAGCTTTCTGGAAACAGTGTACTTGACTGTTGGATGACCTGTTATCAGCACTGGACCAATACATCCCATTACCTGCCAAAAATATTTGAACTTTAGCTCAAGAAAGTTTCTGGAAGTTTGTAAAAAGAGGTAAAGGCTCCACTTTACACTTTGGGAATTGTTGGTGGATTTATTTCTCTTCCTTAGATTAAAGAAATGTGAATGATCATGCTGCAGAAAAGACTGAGGAAGGATTGAGAATCTATTTAGAATCTAAGTCTCTTTGTTTAGCTATTCTTAATGCTAAGTCAAATTCTTATCCTTGAGTTCTATGTGACTTCCCATATCTTTATGAAATGTCCCTTTCTTTTGAATTTAGATTGAGTCAAGAGTCTTTAATTTGCCACAAAAACCTTAATACGGAAATGAATTGGATTTTGTTTTTCAGTTCTAGTGCTTTATTCTTATTAGGAGTATCATGATCTATGAAAACTGTTTGGCTGACATGTATTATTACAGTTAAGTGATATATCCCAGACCATTTTGGAGTCTCCTCTGTACAACAGACACATGATATATTTTAGCAATTCTGACAACACCAAAAATTCTCTAAGAATTTTGAGAATAAAGGTGCATAGCCCAGCATCATTTTGGTACTGACGTTTGAGTGATAACTTCCTATATTTGTTTCATTACTGAAAAGTAGAAAGTTATACCGTATTCAAGCAAATCACAAAAAAGAGCAATAAAATGCCAGTGATTGATTTTTTTTTTTACCACACAGGAAGACATATTTGTTTATTTTGGTTTTCTATAGGTCTATAAGATAACATGTCTTAAAATTACTAATAAAATGTCTTTAAATTATTACAGTGTATAATTTTTAGTAAAGGGGAGAAAGTCTAAGAATGACTTATCCAATGAGGGTATATTATTTATCAATCTCTTCATCTACATTTAACAAAAATCTCAATTTGGCTTTACAATCACCCCATTTTATAAATGGTAATATGTACACACATAGAATAAAAGTGTGCTCCAAGCTTATAAACAAAGTGGCAGATGTATCACTAGAATTTAGATTTATTGATAAAATTCATCATTTCCACCAAGCCATATTTAATTCTTCTTTAAAGTCTTAGAAAAATTTTAAATAATAATAAAATAAGAGTAAGTATGAAGTTTGTGATCTACTAATATGTAGTGTTAGAAGCAAATCCTATTTATTATAGTTGATAACTAATACTTGATTTTGGGTTTCTAGAATGAAAGAATGGTCCAGTTAGGAACAGCTTCAAGGGGATAACCTACATCTGTTCTTTTAGAAATGAGAAGCTGGAGTCTAGATCTCCTACTCTGTTTATGTTACTTTGCTAAAATAATCAGTGACTGGATAATCATGTGGATAAGTTCAGCATTTCCCAGGTAGTACGGCCAAGTTTTTATCTCCCTCTCGGCTTTAAACCTCAAAGGGGTTTTCTTCCTCAGGTTTGTGACGGTGAATCAGTCTCATACACATAGTATTTGTTAACTATGTAATTCATGGATTGTCATTCTAAGGATGGAAAATAAAATGATTTAAGGTTAAATGTCTTATGTCAAAAATCACAGATTTAATAGATTCCTAAGAGAGTATTAAAGCAGTAGGAATGGAATTACCTTTAAAAATTAAATGCTTAGCACTAAGAAGAAAAAAAATGCCTGCCAAACAATAAAATCTGTGCATTTTCAACCTCTACACTTTGCCAAAGTTGATTCATCTGAAACATCTATGTGTGTGTACTTGTGTTTTGTGTGGGTACATTGCTCATATTTTGTGTAGGGCAGCATACAAGAGCTCCTAGCGAAGAGGGACCCAAACCATCAAAGGTGTAAAAGCAAAATAATGTAAGAAGTATTTAAATAGTGACAAAGAACCAACTATTTTTAGAAAATAAATTTTATGTAGAAGAAAAGAAAAGTCACATAGGAAATGGAAATGGCACCATGTTTTTTGCCCTTTGAGTATTGGACAAAATTTTGTACTTAATTTGGTAGCAATAATAAGTAATCTGTGGCTTATAAACAGAGAAATGATAAAGATAAATCTGGAATGAATACATTATTAGATAGATTGATGAGGAGGTTGACTACAGTGGGAAGGTCAGTTCAGAGACTACTACAGTTATCTAGGTAATAGCAATGGGAACAGAAAATAGAAGAATACATAGGACTCCTAGTTAAAGGACTTCATAGGATTTGCCAAGTTCCTTCTTCCCAGAATCTTAGACATTTTGCATAACATTCTGAAAGGAAAACAAAATGAGGCATCATCATCACCACCACCAACAACCAAATCCATTGATTCCCTTAAGTTGCTTATGTAAGTCTACACTACTACTTAGAGGCACACAGGCCTAGAACTCAAGATTCTAAATTGTTTTCCCACAAACTTTTGGTACTGCTTCTTCAAGATGGCATTTAATTTTAAAAAAACACACATAATTGAACACTTTCCTGAGAGGACTGAGTACATTCTTTCAGAGTAGCTCTCTGAGAAAGTCAGGCAAGCTATTCCCCCCTTGAATGTTAGCAAATAGAAAGTTACCTTTAATTCATCCTTGTGTCCTTTGAATAACTGTTTTGTTATTTCAATAAAGGTCAGAAGGGCTTAATGCACGGAGAAAGGTTTGCTCAGGGTTTTTTTCTTTTCTTAAATGAACACAAATGCAAACTTTGTTCATTGGTGGCTTTGAAATACATGATTTCCTCGACCAAGAAACAGTTGTGATCTTTAATCAGAGAATGAAGTCCAGAATATTCTCGGGAAGAGACATAGCCTTATTTTAGTGCTACCTTTTGAGGACTTGAGCCATCCCTGGGATGATAGATGAAGAAAAAAAAACGGTGTTGTTCCTGCAGAAAAAAAAAAAAAAAAGTGTTGTTTAATATCTAATTTTGCGTTGAATTACAAGTACCATTTTATCACTATGGCTATGTGGTTTAATTTTGTGTGATTTTATTGTTTGTTTTATTTTTTAAAATGAGGTCATTAGTCTGAATTTTAAGCTAGATAATACGATTTTCTCTCTACATAAGGATACAACTTTCTCTCTACATAAGGATATAACATTTTATCTCAGGGAGGATATGCTATCTCTATTCATGTTGATCTTTATAAACTAAAGCAAATGTCCTTTTGCTCCCTTTCTATATCTTGCTAGACATTTTTTCATGCATGTATCCAACTTACTTTTTTTTTTTTTTTTTTTTTTGACGTGGCATGTATCTCTCTCTTCCAGATAGTTATTATCTCTACTAGCTCGTATCTATTGTTTCAGGACTAGTTGAGAGCTTACATTCTTCCAGTTATTTTAAAAGTAGAAAGTTAACTACTGGGAGACATTGCTGTGTAAAATCAACAATAATAAATATAAATAATTGCAGCAATACATGTTTGTTGATCATTTATGAAACACTAGACTGTATTAAAAATGCTTGGCAAATATTGTTTCATTTAGTCATTAAAAAACACACTAAAGCATGCACTGTTTTTACCCCTATTTTGTAATGAAGTCAATGAAGAGAAAGACAGGTGAGTTTAGGCAATCCCCTCAAGGCCATGTAGCTTGCAGATACATTGCTGTATGTATTTTCACCCCTAGTCTCCTGTCAGCTCATTTGGAATCCACTCTAAGAGCCTGCTGAGATGCTAGAAGCAGCCCTATGTGCCTGCACGTTTTGAAGCAAGGCATAGTTTATTGATGAACACAAACCCATCAAGGAAATATCTTCCTGAATGATGAAAAACTCTTTTTATTTTATGAGCAGTTTCTGGAGTTTACGTATGTGGAAATATTACACAGTCAAATTTAATTTCTCAATTTAAATAGAAAATCAGTAAAAGAAAAAGACACTTTAACAGTCTTTAACTTAGGTGTGCATTTGAGGGTTTTTTTCAAACTTCACTTCTTTCCTCTTTTCATCGATTACAAAGAGAGCTAATGTCAATGAATTAGTTTTTGTTTTTATGCAACTGATTTAATGTTGTAATTTTGGATACTCAAGTAGCTTAATGTAAACCCTGTCATGATATGAAGGAAACTGATTTCTGATCTTAAAAGAGCTGAACTGAATGAAAGGGAAGATAAAGTGCAGCTTTGAATTAAGATTTTGGTCACAAACCTTCAGACTACGGAATTCCAGTTCCATTTTTTGGTTTTGGTTGTCTAGTGCTCCAAGCAGGATCAAAGACCTCTTCCCAATTTCATTTTTAATGAGCTACTTCTTAAAAAGTAAAACCTGCTGCACTCCTGGGTCTTCCATGTTGGGACTCACCTATGAGCTGACTCCAACTTCTCCAATGCCACAAAGAGATCTGTGTGTGATCTGTGTGTTGACCAGCTCACAACCAACATTACCCCAAGTACCATGGACACACGTCCAGAGTGGCCTCTATCTGCATTTAAATTCCAATGTTCAGAACTTGGAAACTCACCAAAATAGACACTAGTCTGCCCTGGCATTGAATTTGGAGTTCTTAGGTGATTTCCATCCAGGATCCTCTCTGGCAAAGCACCACATGCCCTCTCTCCTGCCAAAGGGAAAGGGAAAAAAAATTTTCACCATGAACAAAGAGAGTCAAAGCATTGTCAAAATAAACCAAAACCCTGGGACAATAGGGTTCTGTTAAAAATGTATTCATATGTGAGCATTCATTAATCCTTGGTAATTTGTGGCTATTTGAAACTTGTCACATTATTTAGTTATGCACTCATACATAAGACTAACTGTAGAAACCCATGAGTAGATTAGGATGCTTTTTTTTAAACCCACACTTATGCTTTTCAGTCCATTTTATGTTTTCCATTTTCTTTGAAATAACATTTTAAAATATTGTTAATTGGATCACAGCACTCTATAAAATGAATAATTAGATAATCCAAACATGATTTGAATTGTGACCAAAAGGAAATCTCATTTTGCTGGATTCATTTTTTCATATGATAAAATTGGAGAATGACAAAGAATGAATTGTGAAGAACAAAAATAGATGAGTGTGGGGGGGGGCGGGGGGGAGGACAGGAAAGGTTGGTTTCATTCTTCCAAAATTTGGTAACAGATGCCAAAATCTGAGGCAACAGGAAGAAGAAAATAATGAAAGCATGACAACATTCTACATAGAGATTCACAAGTCCTGTTACTGTTCCAGCTCAAAGTGGCTTGCAGTTCAGCAAACAAGAGAAACCATTTTAAGGACTAGATTACAATTCATATCTACAAACCATTAACTGAGCACTGTACACCAAGAACCATGATAAACCTGCCTGTCTCTGAATTGCAACACACCCTTGCTGTCAGACTTTTTCAAATGCTATTTCTTTTCTTTCTGATTAGAACT
The DNA here is from genome assembly GCF_001698545.2 of Rhinopithecus bieti. Taxonomy (NCBI): domain Eukaryota; kingdom Metazoa; phylum Chordata; class Mammalia; order Primates; family Cercopithecidae; genus Rhinopithecus; species Rhinopithecus bieti. The sequence goes on from NW_016811396.1 coordinate 438,478, forward strand.
CACTTCCTTAAGCTTGCCCTCTTTTTTCCCAGCTGCTACCTGCACTCTTCATTTAGGTAACTTCCTCTCAGATGCCAGGATTCAGCTTAGTGACCACATTTTCTGAAGACATTTCCTTGATCCCTTCCCACTCGCCAAATATCTTTCCTCTGTGCTTCCAATGTATCCTATAGTTTTCTATTTGTGTCATTTATGACATTGTATTATGACTACCTATTATCATATTTGTCTTCACCAACAAAACAAAAATTCTGTAAGTCAGAAGCCATAGGCTATCTTGTTTACAACTAGTACCTCAGTGCCTAGCCTAATATTTGATATATTGTGAGTTAGGCCAATATTTTTAGTCTAAGTGGAAAAAAATTTTAAAAAGAATGCATCACACAGTTTATCTTGGAACTGATGATCTACTCAAGCCATATAACATGACCCTATATTCACAGGGAAACTGGAGCACAGACTACACACACTAGAACTGCTCTACTTATATTTATTCTATCCACCACAGGTCAACAAAAGCCAGAACTTCTTAATTTTTCTCAGGCTTCACCAAGGGAAAGTTGGCTTTAAATCATTGCTCCCAAGGCCCTTACGTGATTCCTAATTCTTGTGTATACTGCTGGTCCATCTGCCAGTGGGTTTGCCCAGCCATGTGGCTGAGTCATACTGTTTGAATCTTTACTTCAGTGCCTCCTTAGAGCATTTCTCCTTCCTTTCCATTGTGCAGTCTTCCCACTTTCTATTACCTCTCTGAAAAGCTGCTCCGGGAGCTGCCTCTGCTTTCATTTGAGGGCATTACAAGTCTGGCCCCATAGTACTGGTATGCAGAAATACAGCTTCCTTCATGCCAATATTGCTCAAGATGCTTTTGAAACATTTTCGGGGACCACTTCAGTGCTTCTTAGGGAGGCTATCTTTTTATTTCAGAAAGATTTCAATAACATCCAATTCTTCCCTTACAGAAGTTCCTTTGAGGTGAAGCAATGATGCAAGGCTTTTGGCAACCATTCCCCAGCTCCCAGCCACACATCGCTCCACTTACTTTGAGTGACAGCCTCCAAAGAAAAGGTAGGATTGGCTGATCCCTCAAAAGGAAAGCTGGCAAATGCCATCCTGGGGCCTGATTTTTTTTAAAGTAGCTCCAATGGCATTTTAAAACAATTATGAAGAGAAACAACGAAAATATATTCCCTATAGATTTATTTCCAAGTGAGTGAAGACCAATAATTCTCTTTTTTTCATGTAAAAGTTTTAGAAAAAGTAAAGTTGGTATTTCCTGCACATAGAAAATTTACAAGCACATGTGTGTGATATATGCGCACGCATGCACACACACACACACCCCTCATGAAATGTAAACATCTTAGAAACATAAATATACTTTCACACATTAATCCTCAAAGAAGTTACTCCTACTTGATGGAAATACAGCCTAATAAAAGACTTCACTCAGATACTACTACAGTTTAGAGATTATGAGACCACATTAATGGGAAGGTTAGAGAAATTAGAAGTAAGTGGTTATTTTACCTCTTAACGTCATGTTTCTTAAGGTAGCTCTTTAAATAGTTCCATGAGTTTTTCCTTAAATGAACAAAGATCACTCATATAGAGACATTTATGCTGGGAATGTTGACAAAGGAAGCAAAACTAATGCAAATAGCTTCCTCAAGAACCTCCTTTGTATACTATGAAGAATGAAGCCTCTTACAAAGTTCTTGTTTCCTCCCTAACCTTGTTTATCGCTCTCTTAGCTTTTTGATCTGTGTTTTAGCTCTACTGTTTCAGGTGCCTCCCAAACTACTTCTTGAAGAGCCTTCCTCACCCTGTCATCCCAGGTCAGGTGAAACCATTTTGATCTATACCCTTAAATAACACTGTATTTCTCCACAGCACTCAACACAATTGTGAGTTAAATAATCATTTGTTTGCTGTTTTCCATGTGCTAGACAATAAAGCTCAATGAGAACTGGGGTGGCAGATATCTGGCTTGCCACTATAATTCCCAACATAGTTATATGTAGGTTTTCAACAAATACGTCAAATGAATGAGTGACAAGCCAATATCCAGGTGTGTTTTGATCTCCGCATACTCCCTCTAACATGTTCATGGTTCCATCAAGGCAATAATAGGCTTTCCCATGTCTCCTGCCTTCAGAATTATTAAGATTCATCTTTAGTCTCAATGATTCTATGAGTTTCATATGGTTCTTTCCTCCAGAATGATTTTGCTCTTCTCAAGTTGTTTGCATTGTATATTTTGCACTGTTACTTAATTGTGTACTCACTATTCATTTATTTCTCCCATTAGTCTGTCATGGTTTGTGTTAGTCCATTCTCATGCTTGTAATAAAGACTTACCTGAGACTGGGTAATTTATAAAGAAAAGAGATTTAGGGGACTTACAGTTCCACATGGCTGGGGAGGCCTCCCAATCATGGTGGAAGGTGAACGAAGAGTAAAGGCACATCTTACATGATGGCAGGCAAGAGAGAGCACGTGCAGGAGAACTCCCCTTTATCAAAACATCAGATCTCATGAGACTTATTCACTATCACAAGAGCAGAACAGGAAAAAACCCACTCCCATAATCCAATTACTTTCCACCAGGTGCCTCCTATGACACATGGGGATTATTACAATTCAAGGTGGGATTTCAGGGGGACACACAGCCAAGCATATCATGGTACTTCTTTTTTTCTATCTTTTTTCGATGGTTCTAAGACAAAGAATATATGATGTAGGAGAAATACACACACACACACACACACACACACACACACAAGTACATGCACATATACAAACAGAAACCCGATAGACAGATAAGTGTTATCTTGGTGATTTTGTCTCGTACTAATGTCCTGAAGTTCCCACTGGCCATTTATTAAACTTAAAAATGGTTTTAACATCCTAGGAACACCTCACTTTCTCCTCAGAATGGCATTTTGGCCAATTTAGCTATGCTAAATGACTTTGACTATATTCAATAAGTACTCCTATCATCCAATTATTTTCCTTCTCTCAAAAAAAGAATCACTTTCACAATAAAAGATAAAACAGGGATGCGTTCAATCAATTTATATTGAACAAATAAATTAGGGCCTACATATCTCCAGCCATCTTTTAAATACATATTAGATATAAAACAAATAGAGGGAAGTACTTGGTTTTAAGTGCTATAATCCTACTGACAAGGTGGCCTCTGATACCAAGGTTTTTGAGAATATATCAACCAGGTTGGACTTGCTTATGTAAAGGTAAAAAACAACTCCCAAATCTCAGAAACAAACAAACAAACAAAAAACCAGTAATACTTATTCCTTACTCATGTTATTTGTGAACCACGAGCTAGGTGGCTCTGTTTTGAACATACTCAATCAAGAGATTGTCTGAACAAGGCTTCTATGCTGTTCTTCTGATGCCAGAAGTGGGAGAGAGGAGCCAGGCAAATGCACACCTTGGCCAAAGAAAAGTCAAGACAAACCTCAGAGGGGATGGGAAAATGTTATCTTATGATGTGCCTGGAGGAAAGAAAACAGGTATCATTTAGAGCATAGCACTAATGTCTAGCACAAAAGGAAATTGCTGAATTTTGCAATGTAAATCATAGATTTTAAAAGAATAAAAGAACTAAGGGAAAGAGGGAAGATAGACTTTACAAAACAGAAAGGACATAGATCTTTGTTGTCAAGAGAGAATACGTTGTAGGGCTTTTTTTTTTTTTTTTTTTTGAGACGGAGTCTCGCTCTGTCGCCCAGGCTGGAGTGCAGTGGCCGGATCTCAGCTCACTGCCAGCTCCGCCTCCCGGGTTTACGCCATTCTCCTGCCTCAGCCTCCCGTGTAGGGCTTATTTTTAAAGGATTAAACTAGTAATGAAATGTAAATTATCTAATTCTCAAAAATTTAAGGGGGAATAAACAGTTGCAACTTAAGAGACTTCAGTCCTGAGGTTTCAGTACTTTAAACCAGTGAGGAAGGTACATGATTTCAGGATTTAACGCCTGGAAAACAGACTGGAAAGGCAATCAGAGAATCGTTGCTAACACTGAGAAGAGTGGTGTCAAATCATGGGATGCAGGCACGGAATCTGGAATTCAACTGAGAGGCACTGACTGAAGTCAAGCACAGTGGAGGGCGCTGGCGAGCATGGTGCTTCTGCTAACTCTCTCTATTTAGAGTGACTCCTCACTTTGGTAGACTGGTAAATGAGATGGACCTTCCAGGAGAAGCGCTTGCTGGCCATAGTGAGGGGATGTGTTCCACCCCAGGCTGACTGATAGGATTCCAAAATTGGAGGGCAATTTGAGGTGCTTACCAGAAAATTCAGGCAGAAGACCAGCTGGATGGAGAAGGAAAACCTGGTGGTGTGTGTATGCACATGCACGTGTGCATGTGTGTGTGTGTGTGTGTTTACATGAAAGACATTTGCAAAGTTTGTATAGGAACTAGTTGTGTGCTAGGCTGATATTTACAAACAGCTGATCAGAAAATCAGATCAAGAGAGGGGTTCACGGTAAAGAAAATATTTCTGTAATTCATAAACCACATGTGGAGTACAAGGAGGATAATTAGGTAAAGATGTTTAAGAATGTGTTTGCCTAGGGAAACCAAGCATGCTGAATTAAGTGCAGTATAGTAGAGAGAAGAAAAGATGAAGACAAATCAGATGTCTTTAAAGCAGAGGATGAAGCTGATAAACTCTGAAATTTCCAAACAATACTGGTTGGGACAAGCATTATCTATACCCAGGGTGTCCAATCTTTTGGCTTCCCTGGACCACACTGGAAGAAGAAGAACTGTTTTGGGCCACACGTAAAATACACTAATACTAACGATAGCTGATGAGAGAAAAAAAATTGCAAAGAATTTTTTAATGTTTCAAGAAAGTTTACAAATCTCTTTTGGGCCACATTCAAAGCCATCCTGGGCCACATGTGGGGCACAGACTGCAGGCTGGACAAGCTTGATCGACACCAAAGACAAAAAGCAAAGTACTCACATAGAATCTTCTGCAAGACCAAGAGGACTCTGGCCTCTAACTCTGCTTTCTCCAGTTATTTTCCTCATGGTTTACATGAAGCCGTACCACTCTTGTTGAGTACCAGATATTACTCTGTGCACATTTTTTCTTCAAAGGTTACTGTGGAGTCTGACTTAAGTTTCCCATTGAGTTACCCTGGTAATTTTCCCAAGGTCAGGTAGATGTCAGATATAGTCTTTGAGAAAGTTACACACCATGATTGTAACCCTTTTTGTGCTTTACTTGCCATTGTATCTCTGCCCAGATGATACCAACACCCTCAAATTTGCCTTCCCATGTGTGTAGTATGAGGTTTCCAGAAGTATCCTTCCTTATTTCTATTTAGAACTGAACTCTTAGTTGCTCAGTCATCCCAAATTCCAATGTCACCAAGTGAGTTTGAATGCCTCAGATGGTGAGGGGAAATTTTTGACTTCATTTTTTTACATATATCATTTATAAATCTCTACCAAACTTTTAACATTTGCATAAAATATTCTGGCACAAATGTGGCAACGTTATTCGTTTAATAATGAGTGATTGAGGAAGGACTGTGTTCCTTGATTTGTGCTTATTGGTTGAATAGATGTGAGGAATCCCATCTTTCCTGTTGAAGGGTTCACAGGCCAGTGTGGAAATCAAATAAATGGACAAATTGCTGCAGTTCAGCAAGCTCTGTGAAAGAAGATGGTGATGATGAAAATGGTAAAATCTCGTGTAGCCCACAGCTACAGGACCCCAATAACGGTGCTCTCTGGGGTTCCACAGTGTAACTGAGTGGACATACTAGTGATCTGATACTTTTTACATTATTCAGGCTACTGTGAAGAAAGACTCATTTTTTGTTGTTGTTGTTTTGTTTTTTAGAAACAGGGTCTAGCCATGTTGTACAGGATGGTCTTGAACCCCTTGACTTCTACAGTCTTCCTGCCTCAGCTTCCCAAGTATCTAGGACTACACACAGTGTGAAGAATGACTGGTTTCTAACTTCCCTCTGAACTCTGCTCCCTCTGATTAATTTTAAATCTCACCGGGCCTCAGTTTCCATTTGCATTCACACAAGGGCATTGTTCTTCCTCCAAGTTCTGTTGGAAGGAATAATTAGGGGAGCCATTGAGCTTTATAAGAGAGCCTCTACATTTGGATGCCACACATTCTTCTGGGGACAGCCTTGCCTCTGCAGTGAGCCAGGGCCCTACATGGTTTCCTGCTTTGCTATTCAATGGGTTAAGATGAAACAAAACAAAATAAAACAAAACAGAAGAACAATAACAACAAAGAAATTCACAGGCATCTGTGTTGACAGAACAACAGTGAGATTCTTGACTGCAGAGGTTTCTGAAAACCAAGAGGCCAGGAAAAGTGTGACTTATACACCATGGGTTACATAGTTTGGCACAAGATGGGAGATGAAAGAACACAATCAATAGTCTGTGTAATTGTTGATTACCAGTGCTGCTCATGGCAATTATATCCCTGAGATGGTCAGGAAAATTGTATTTCTCTGGAGAAAGCTGCTTGGGAGTTATTTCATCTAGTACTCATATTGATACTATAAAATAAGAACTATGGGATACAAAAATTAGAAAATCATTGCTTAATCTCAGGGGTTTGTTATTTCTTCTCTTTCTTTTTTTTTTAAATTTAGCATCAATGTAAAGGATGAAAAGATGATGACTGACAGAGTTGTCTGCACTCTTATTTGCCAATATATTGGGAAGCAACAGTAAGGAATTTATCTTCTATTAACTGGACATAAAGACTGTTGGCGTCTAAAGTGTTATACCCAGGAAAGTAACACTGATGAAAAGGTTTGTGAGAGTGGCTTTCATTAGAACTTATCCAGAGGGTGCTGACATAATAAAGGCTAGAGCCTCAAGTTTCTCTGTTGGATTCCAAATCTGGAAGGAAATCAATCCTCTCTTCCTTTTTTTTTTTTTTTTTTTGTTCTCTCTCTCTCTTCTCTCCCCTCTCTCTTCCTCTCCCTTGGTCTATTTTGTCCTGCAGAAACCGTGGTCTGTATGCATTACATCTTACCCAGTGACTGGAGAGATCTGAGCCCTAGAAATTCTGCTGAGTAACCATGGTGATTTTCTTTTCTGACATCCTCCCCCTCGACTTTCACTGACTGCACCACTAGTTGCTGATATGTAGAGCCACTCCTCCTGATGAACCTCATAAACTCTGACTTCCAACATCTCCCACTGCTAATACCAGGATTTGCATAGTGCATGTTTCAGGGCAGGGCCATCATGCAGGATCTCCCAGTGGAATCACTAGGCTTTCCATCCAAGTTACCTAAATTTCAGAACATTTTAATTTGACGAACATTCACTAGATGCTTACCATAAGCTGAATATTGCATTTAAATGCATATTAATAGTAATTTACATATTTTTAATTAACATGTATGATAATGTGTAATAAAGTGTAATTAATATATAATATTGATAAGATATATTACACTAGAGATTGCAAATCCAATGCTTAAGAATAACAGTCTTAGCAACTGTTTGATTATTATATGGCTGATGTTGTATAAAGCACTCTATATATTAGTGCATTTCATCTCCACAACATACCAATGGGACAGTTCGTATTACTATGTTCTTGTTTCTCATGAGGAAATTGAGGTTTAAAGAGATTATATTTGCAGTCACATAGGTAATTAATTGCAAAGAAGACTCAAACCCAGAGCTACTGCAAAGACCGTGCTGTCGACCACAGTACTCTCTATCTTTGCTTCCACACAGGTAACATGCCTCTTCTCTGTTTAGTTATTATGTGCTCCAACTTCCTGATGTGATTATGTCATTATTCTGTGAGTGGGGCCACAGATGCTGCTGCATTCATGTACTTCTAAATTATTGTAGAGATTCTTAGGTACAATCCCACAGCTGGGCTCACCTGTTCCTCACATTTGTTTGCAAAGCGTCACTGTCCTGTTCCTAGCTCTGTTCTTTACATGCTCATAAAGATGGCACAAATTCCCTATCCAGTTCAACTAGCTTCTGTTTTTGAGAAGTCATCAGCTGCCAAAGCCAGCTTAGTCAAAACCCAAGGACCAAAGAAGTCATCTGAACCCCAGATTACTCCCTTGGGATCTTTGTTCTTTTTTTTTTTTTTTTTTTTTTTTTGAGACGGAGTCTCACTCTGTCGCCCAGGCTGGAGTGCAGTGGCCAGATCTCAGCTCACTGCAAGCTCCAACTCCCGGGTTCACGCCATTCTCCTGCCTCAGCCTCCCGAGTAGCTGGGACTACAGGCGCCCGCCACCTCGCCCGGCTAGATTTTGTATTTTTTAGTAGAGACGGGGTTTCACAGTGTTAGCCAGGATGGTCTCGATCTCCTGACCTCGTGATCCACCCGTCTTGGCCTCCCAAAGTGCTGGGATTACAGGCTTGAGCCACCGCGCCCAGCCGGGATCTTTGTTCTTTATATTCCAACCTTAATCTGGTGGCCAGGACAAGAATTAAAACAAAATTCTAAGACACCACTATGCTTCACTGATGTCTACATTATCTTGCTCTCCACAGCAGAACTTTGCTAAAGTATTTAATTTATATTCAAAGTAAAAACCACTCTGTATAGCAAATATGGAAACCTATTTAGCAAACCTATATACAAATTGAAACCTGCTCCATCCTAGAAGTTTCTACTGTACATATCTGTCACTCAAACCCTAAATAGCCTCCAGATCATGCCTTATGGTTAAAGTCCTTAAGAGGTACCATCTGTGGCATGACCAGAGTAGGCTCCTCCTAGAAAAACAGGCTGTATAGTAGCCCCGGGGCATCTCTGCTGTTCTGTCATCACTAAATCCTGTCTTCTTGCCTATGGCTCTGATTTTCCTTTTTCATGCAGGGTTCTGCCTATAGGGTCATAATGTCTAAGAATATCCCCTATGTTCACCTTCTTCACTCACAATAGCTGACAGTGAACTTGTATATAACCAATAACTGATGCTAGGATTTTAGTATGCGGTCTCTAGCAAACAGAAATATTTGGGCCCATTATGATTATTTTACTGCACAGGTTCTCAATTTTCTGTCTCCCTCAGCATAGTAGGGACAGGACTGGGTTTTGTGGGATCCTGAGAACTAGCCAACTGAATATCTCGTTAAGGAAATCAATACAATATTATGAACAAAAAAATCACAAGCAATATTTTTTAATTAGTATTTATTTAGTATAATGAAATAAATCAAAATAAACTATAATTTTAAAAGTGAAAATTCCACAGGTATTACTATATAATGGTATAAATAATACTGATTTCCTGAAACAAGTACATAATATTTTAATTTTGAAAATATTTTTGCAATCTTCAAATTAATGTATTATGTGATTAATTTTGTTTTGGTGTACAGCTTATGTAATGTTTGTAGATACATGTAACTGCTAACAAAATTGAGATTCAGGACAGTTAATAATACCCCAAAATTTCCTCATATTACTTCTTTGTAGTTAAAACCATCTCTCAACCCTAGTCCCTAAAAAAAAAAATGGTTTGTTCTCCTTCCATATAACTTACCTTTTGCATAATGTCATTCAAAGGAAATCATCTACTATTAAAAACTTGTCTGATTGACTTTTACCACTTAAAAACAAATCTTTCCGGCTGGGCACAGTGGCTCACGCCTGTAATCCCACCCAGCACTTTGGGAGGCCGAGGCGGGCGGATCACGAGGTCAGCAGATCGAGACCATCCTGGCTAACACAGTGAAACTTCACCTCTACTAAAAATACAAAAAATTAGCCAGGTGTGGTGGCCGGCTCCTGCAGTCTCAGCTACTTGGGAGGCTGAGGCAGGAGAATGGCGTGAACCTGGGAGGCGGAGCTTGCAGTGGGCCTGAGATCGGGCCACTGCTCTCCAGCCTTGGCGACAGAGCAAGACTCCATCTCAAAAAAAAAAAAAAAAAAAAAAAAAAATCTGATTCATCCAAGCTGTTGTATCTATTTACTGTTCAGTTGTTTTTATTGTCGAGTAGTATTCCATTGCAGGGATGTACCCATAGTTTATCTCTTCATGTTTTCTCCACACTTGTGCTTGTACACTATGCATAAGATTTTATAACATTCTCTCTAAGATAATAGAACATCAGACTTCCTTCTAACAAGATTGAACTTTGATTTTTACTGCTGTAGTTTTGAAAAATATATTTCAGGGCCGGGTGCAGTGGCTCACACCTGTAATCCCAGCACTTTGGGGGGTCGAGGCGGGTGGATCACCTAAGGTCAGGAGTCCTAGACCAATCTGGCCAACATGGTGAAACCCCATCTCCACTAAAAATACAAAAACTTGCTGGGTATGGTGGTGTGTGTCTGTAATCCCAGCTACACAGGAGGCTGAGGCAGGGGAATTGCTTGAACTCGGGAGGCAGAGGTTGCAGTGAGCCGAGATCGGGCCACTGCACTCCAGCCTGGACAACAAGAGCAAAACTCTGTCTTAAAAAAAAAAAAAAAAAGTAAAAAAGAAAAAAAAAGTCTTTCAGTTTTATCACGTTGTTTCCGGTGAATTTGAAAAACATTTTCAGATTGCTATCAAAGTTGGGGAAATCTCCATCAACTTTCCTTCATACTTGAGCAGTACAGTTTGGAAGAATTTTCTGCTGATTAGCTCTCACTGCACACATTTCACCCGTTGATTTTCCTTCAGTTGCCCAATCCTTTGGGTGGCAGGAACTGAACGGCACATTCATAGGACAGTCAGCCCCTGACCCTATGCTTTCATCTTCACAAGTCCCTCGAGTCAGCACAGTGGGAAATTGGAATAGTCCTGGATAGCCATGCATCCTCTGAGCTGGTAAGAACTTAATCATCCATAAAAGGATTGCAAATCACTAACCGTATCCCGCTATATCAATCCAAATGTATCCTCAACTCAACTTTCCCTTAGCTCAATGCAAATTTGCCTGCAGCCATTTTAATGCCATCTTGAGAAAGAGCAAGTGTGATAGGGAGAAAAACTCAAAGTAGAAATAGATAATGGTCTTAATGGAAGTTCAAATATCTTACTCTGCAAATTTGTGAAGCTCAGAGGCTTTATTCTTAACCATTCTACTATAGCTGCCCTCCATAGAGACTGGGCCACAACATTAAATTCTGAGATCTGGTTGGTTTTGAAAAACTCATTCTAATCCCGCATCTCTCTCAGAGCTCCTGTTCTGAGGATGGGAAATGTCAGGAACTACGGAGAATGGTATACTTCTAATTTCTCTCTTGGGTTTTAGAGAGTGGTTCTCAAGATAAAATTCTTATATGCATTCTCTGTTTTCCCAAGTCTCTCTTAGGGTTTCAGCTGGTTCCAATCCTATAATGCTTGCTCCCCACTCAGTCCATTTCACAGAAAAATATCTCATTTTTTCTCCCCTGAGGGTCTTAGGAATATTCTCCCATGTGCTCCTGAATGAATTATATTGGTTTCCCAAGTTAATCCACAAAATATTCATTGTTGATGGTCTCTGCCAGGTATGCAGCATGCCAATATTCTCAGTGGACACCACACAACACTCTCCTAGAAAACCAGCACCTCCAGGGGACTTCTGTGGGCTGCAGCCACCTCTCCCAGCTCTAGAAATGTTTCTAAAGGGGTCTACAGTGAAGCTATCTAAAACTTAGTGGTTTTATAGCTCTGCTACACTGGCGTAAAATAGAGAAATGTCTCGTTTCTTGCCGATGGACAATGTGATTAATTGTTTTCAAAAATCAAATCATCAAACAATAGCACAAACATGCTAAGGTGCTAACAACCTGACGGACCCTTGTAAGTATAATATTTCCGTTTCCAGCTGACGGGGTAGTTTTTAGAGGCAATTATCTGATCCTTATTTCCCCCAAGAGGGATCCTCTAATTCTAGGAAGCATCTTCTATACATTATTAAGATGGATGGAATGTGGTCTGAAAGACAGTAAGCCTTCTGCGCAGTGATGAAGCACCATGCAATCTGTGGGTGCATGACTGTTCATTGGAAGGGAGCCCTATAATTATGAACTTTAGGACACAATTTGGTCTTATACTTGGTCTTATTATGTTCAACATGGAGATAAGTAATCAAATGTATTACATTTGTGAAAAAAAGAAAGTTGAAAATAATAATATACTCTATGGTAGAATTAATAATACAAATTATTAATAAATTTTGGAACCAATAATTTCACCTCCAGCACTGATTCTAGGAAAAATAATCAGTGATGTGTAGCAGGATGTACAAATGCTATTTATTAAATAAACATTGTGAGTAGTAGTTGCTGTATTAATTTGCTGGGACTGCCATAACAAAGTAACACAGACTGATGACTTAAACTGAAGGCATCTATTTTCTCACAGGGCTAGAAGTCCTAAATGAAGGTGTCAGCAAGATTGGTTTCTTTTGAGCCCTCTCGCACTGGCTTGTAGTTGGCCGTCTTCTCTTCGTGTCTTTATATGATCTTTCCTCTATTTGTTTCTGTGTCCTGATCTCTTCTTATGAGGACACCAGTCATATTAAATTAAAGCCCACCCTAATGTCCTCTTTTTTAAGGTAATTTCCCCCTTAAAGACCTATTTCCAAGTATAGTCATATTCTGATATACTGAGGTTAGGATTTCAACATATAAACTGCAGTAGGGGACATATTGAACACATAACAGTCATATAATGGGAGACTCATTAAATTCCTTTTGGTACATTGTACTTGATGCTCTGTAGCCACTAACAATTATGATGTTTTGTGCATAGCTATGGGCATAAGACAATGTTCATGGTAAAGACTTAGTTTTAAAAATATGTTATAAGTCAGGCGTGGTGGTTGTGTGCCTGTGGTCTTACCTACTCAGGAGGCTGGAGTGAGAGGATCACTTGAGGCCAGGAGTTTGAGGCCAGGCCACAGTGTGCTATGATTATGCCTGTGAATAGCCACTGCACGTCAGACTGGATGACATAGTGAGACCCTATCTTGAAAATACATACACACACACAAAGTTGTTAAAAAGTTGAGAGTATAATATCAATATTATCAAATTAAAATAATTGTTGCCTTATCTGCTCATGAAAACCTAATTCCTTAAAAAAACTCATGGTCAAAACTTTCTGCAGGTTGCTTCAGAGTGATCCACAGATGCTCAGTTAAAAGTCAACATTCAAGGTGTTCTCCATGTCTGGCCAAACAGGGTCTAAGGCCTGCCCTACTGGCCATGTAGTCTCTCCTGCTGTTCTTTCAGGCAGAACTACTTCCTTTTAGAAGCCACCACTCTTCTTGGCACAATGATGATGCTGCCATTCTACTCTAGGCCTTGCAGTGCACCCTGCCCTGTTTCTTCTCTCTGTATCATGTCAAGCCCCCAGGAACTGCTTGGCCCTAGTGTTTTCCTGATACCCGCCTGAGACCCTGCAGCATCAGGCAGCTCTTGCAGGGCCAAGGCTGAGCATCATCCTATGGTGAAGTGGGAAAGGGTGTCCTGTTCCCATTGTGTTGCCAGTTAAGTTGCTTGGGTTCTAATAGGATGCAGGTTTGTAAGTGAAATAGCACTTGCTGTGCTGGGCGCAGTGGCTCATGCATGTAAATCTAGCACTTTGGGAGGCCAAGGTGGGTGGATCACCTGAGGTCAGGAGTTCAAGACCAGCCTGGCCAATATGATTAAATCCCATCTCTATGAAAAATTCAAAAAAATTAACCGGGCATGGTGGCGGGCCCCTGTAATCTCAGCTACTTAGGAGGCTGAGGAAGGAGAATCACTTAAACCCGGAGGTGGAGGTTGCAGTGAGCCAAGGTTGCACTAGTGCACTCCAGCCTGGGCAACAAGGGTGAAACTCTGTCTCAAAATACAAAATAATAATAATAATAAAAGAAATAGCACTTGATGTTTCTAATTACAGATTTTCTGTTTCCTACAGCTTTTAAACATGAGTCAAATGGAGATTAGGTTGGGAGACAACTCTAAAGACAGGAAGTTCTGAAGGATTTCTAACTATTAGGTTGGTGCAAAAGTAATTGCAGTTTTTGCCATTGAAAGTAATGGCAAAAATCGCAATTACTTTTGCACCAACCTAATAGTTCGCACTAAAGTGCCTGGATCCGTCATCGTTCCAAGAGGTTGCAGACATCTCCTAAAGGTTTATCAGATATGTCAAATCCCTACTTAGAACTAAGTTGGGATACCCGATGTGTATGTGTGTATGTTTGCATCAACATTTGTTGTAAATAATACAAATTATAATATGGTCATATATTCAGGGCATGTGTATGTACAGATACAGATATTTATGCAGAGAGAAGGAGAGAAGGAGAAAGACAGTTACTAATTTCTATTTCTTATGGGTTGTATAATTATTAGTGTTTTTTTTCTCATTTGCCTTCTTAATTTATATACTTTTTTAAGATGAATTTATTATTTACTCAATTTTTTTAGCCCTCTAAAATGCAGGGGAAATAATGTCAATAAAGAAGGAATAACAGAGGAAAAGTTCAACAGGTCAGAACTAATGTCGATTTTAATAGATTTAATTTTAAAGTTCTAAGTTCTATTTAAAATTATTTGCATTCATATACACAGGAAACTCTGGTCTATTTCCAGATGATATGTAATGGTTCTGAGGTTTTTCATTGTTCCTAGAAGAGAAAGAGTCCACATCCAAAGGACAGTCAGTAGGGGATGCCCGAGTTTGTGTGCAGTGTCCTCTGACGTGGATGCAAGAACTCCAGCCATCATTAACTTAAAGAAGAGAGGACTTACACATCTTAGTAGCTTTCAATATCTGACAGGCTGCCTCATGAAATAAAGATAAGATGGATTTATTGGATTAGATAGGTTTATCTAGAAAACAAAACTAAGGCCAATATTTTCTTCATTTTAATACAAATATATTGACCACCTACTCAATGCCAAGCATCGAAGATAAGAATAAAAACAAAAAGAATGCTATAGAAGCAGGTATCTCTCAATACATTTTAAAATGACGTTATGAAAACTTTTAGTCACAGAACAGGTTGATTTTTTTTCAAGTGGCTTTTAATATAGTGAGTCTCCCATCCTTAAAATGTTCTGAGTGAGGCATCTCCCAAGCATGCAATATCAGGAATTTCTGAATTCAAATAGCCTAGAGCTATGATTCTCAAACTTTAGTGTTGAGCAGAATCACCTTGAGGACTTATTAAAACTCAGATCCCTGGGTGTTCCCCATAGATAATTTGCATTCTAATGAGGTCTCAGGAGACACTGATGCTGTTGATCCATGGACCACACCTGGAGGAGCAATGGCCTAGATGTGAAAGACAGGGTGTACCAGGTTCTTCCTTGCAAGATTAGTCATTCTGAGACTACAGTTAGAAAAGAATGTCACCCTTCTCAAATTTATTTACTTCAGCTCACTACAAAAGAAAAGATGGTTGAAGAAAAGAAACAATCTGCTCAAAAGCAAAAACTACCCAAAGTGATAGGCCTGTTTCTGGGGCAGTGAGATGTTAAGAAGAAAAAGTTTCAAGCAAGCCTCCCCTGATGATTCTTGTAAAATGGTTTCAAATATAATTTTTTTTCAAAGATCCCCAATTACACTTTACACAGCTCTTAGATTGCATTGACAAAGCTTTAAAATATGATGCATTTACTCCATGCAGGCAGCAGTCTCTGGAGCCGAAGCCTCAGTGTTAGTGATGTGTCGCAGCTGGTTTCAGGGCTGCGTTGAAAGCTTCAAGCTTTGGCACGACCGAGCATTAACTCAGCATTAAGCAGAAGCTTTGACACTGGAGACTACAAACTTGGATGGATTAAATACACATTTTGGATATCTTACAAAATACTAGCATTACGGGAGAGAAGGAGATTGTTAAAAAGAGAGAGGAAGGAGGATATAAAAAGCATGCAATGTAAATGAGAAGAGACACTAGTCTGGCAAAGCTATCTTAACCTTTAACACAGCTCCCTTTTCTTTCGGACTTTAGAACACTTACGTCCATCTTTTCAACAGGAGTGGCTTTTTGAGATATTCGACTGTGTGTGCACTTACAATCAAAAGAAAATGCAAAAATTATTGATAATATGACAAACTCTGAACTAGCAGATTTTATTAAGAGATTCAGGCCAGTTGGAGCCCAGCTTCTGGCACCAGAACAGCAAAAAGTCACCATAAAGTAAGCATTCAATATATTTGGATAGGTTACTAAAATATAAGTAATAAATAATGTCTTCTAGTTCTAACATGCATGTAACTTTTTTCACAATTTCACAGATATTGACTCACCATAATCCATATGTTAGATCAGCATTGTCTCACCCATTGCCTTCCCCAACACATTCCCTTTTAAAATACATATATATATATAGTATCCCAGAAATTTAGTTACTTGCCCAAGGTTATATAGAGGATTAAAGGAAGTACCAGGGCAAAATGCCAGTTTTACTAAAACCAAGTTCTCAGACTTTCTCCCGCGCTATGCATACATCAGTTCTAATTCCCAGTTCTACCACTGTAAATAAATTCTACTCATATATTTAAACTCCACATTCGATGAGAGCCCTTTAAAGATTCTGGAGAATCTCTTTGTAGAAATATAACATAATGGTGATAAGCAGCAATAACCTACTATTCTCAGCATCCAATGTTTTAAAAGTAAGAATTTAAAAGTTTTCCTTTGGAATTGCCCAACTAGTTTGCCGGAATTCCACTTCAACTCCAGAGTAGATGTATCTGTTAAATATGACATTTCTTTCTTTTCCTTCCTTCTTTTTTTCCTTACATCCTTCTTTCCTTCCTTTCTCCCTTCCTCCCTCCCTCTTTCTCTTTCTATCTTTCATTTGAGTGGTAGTGTTGAGGACAGGAAGTTCTAGATTAGATTAAGAAACTCAACTGGACTAAGGAAACAAGTCATGCTGGCAAATTTTCCCTGTGAGACTGTAAGCACGTCTTAAGTAAACAGCTTCACCAGCTAAAAGAATGCTTTGGGATGCACATGCATATTCTGTCAACTTAGACTATGTAAAAATTCTAACACAATTGTTTGCAGGTATTAATTAATCCAGTCATCCGATTGCTTTTTTGCTAGCCCAACACAATGATAAATTAGGTTTTTATTACTAAATTGCTTGGAAAATATCTAGATATTATGCTAATACAGTCCCAGATCCATTTTCTTTTTTATATTTCTTCAACCTCCAACGATTATTTATTAAACATCTACCCTTAAGTTCCTGAACTATAAAGTTGATAGATATGGTCCTTATTTTCAGTAAGTTTGGAGAGTGGGAAGGAGACACACGTATGTCCGATTATGTGCAACAAATTGTTACCAGTATCTAATAGAAGTTGGTATGATCTAAATGATTTTGTCCCCCACAAAATGTAC
Organism: Rhinopithecus bieti; assembly: GCF_001698545.2. Classification (NCBI taxonomy): domain Eukaryota; kingdom Metazoa; phylum Chordata; class Mammalia; order Primates; family Cercopithecidae; genus Rhinopithecus; species Rhinopithecus bieti. The sequence continues at coordinate 455,815 of NW_016811396.1, forward strand.
ATATTTAAACCTAATCCCCAGTACAATAGTTTTAAGATGTGGGGCTTCTGGGAGGGGTTTACATCCTGGGAGCAGAGCCCATATGAATGCGATTAGTGCCTTTATAAAAGAGGCCTAAAGTAGCTTGTTCACTGACTTCACCACGTGAAAAAATAGCAAGAAGTCACCATCTGTGAAGCAGAGAAGGAGCTCTCATCAGACATCAAATCTGCTGATGCCTTAATCTTGGATTTCCCAGTCCCTATAGCTGTGACAAATAAATTTCTGTTGTTTATAAATTACTCAGTCTAATGTATTTTGCTACAGCAGCCTGAATGGACCAAGACAGACGTTTATATCGGAAGAAGTGCTGCACAATGAAGAAGTCATTGTTATCGGGGCATGCTAAGAAAACTTGTATAACAGATGCAATATTTTAATGAAAATCTGTAAGAAAGATTCCAGTAGGGCACAGCATATTGCATACAGGTATGGGTTGACAGAAATCTAAAAGGGTAAGACACAGATTTTGTCTATTCAATCTCACCAACGAAGCTAATGCCACTAGGAGAACTTTGACACAGCTAGGTGGCTGTTGTTGCAGAGACTCTCTCTATCTTTGCATTCTAATGAGTTTAGAGAGTTGTAATGTTCTTCTCCACCTACCCTTCATTTAGGGTTGATCGACACATCTGATATCACCACAATATTACAATATTATTGAAAATGAAAAAAAGGTTTAGGGGCCTGGTTTATGCAGGTGGATTATCTTAGCATGAATTTAATTCACAATTCTGCTTCTTCACTCTGCTTATCTAACCAAAAAGTTATTTGTAGGTATATTTAAAAGTTAAACCTGTAGTAAATCAAATATTTCCTGGTAGATAAGCCTATCATGGCTAGGCTGGTCCACAGGAAATAGATTCATTGGTACATGATAGGAGAGGATACACCCCTAGGCCCATACCTGGGAAATAAGGTGACAGAGAGTAGACAGAAAGACCAAAGCAGCTGGGCAGGAAAGCAACTGGCTTCAGGAACAACTGGCAAGTGAGTGTAGCAGAGCAGCAGGGAGCACAGGAAACACACACAGTGAGCATGAAGAAGCCTGGCAACAGATAGTTCTATCTCCAGACCACTCTGCAGACCTCAGGAATACTGGCAACAAGAAGCCAGGTTTCCACTCCAGAAAACTGAACTTGTTAAGATCACCTAATCAGGGACAAGACCTAGGGAATGCGAGAAGAGGGTAAAGCATTCGTATGGGTTTGTTCTATTCATGTGGCCCCTCATGTAGTCTGAGTAGTGAATTCGGGAGGCAGATATGATGCCTGAAAGGAGAAAACTGAGTCTCAGGAAATCCAGACAGACAACAGTTACTGGGCCAGGAGCAAAGCTAAGGATGCTAGGTCATTAAACTCCAGCCCAACACTTCCAAAATACCTTGTGACAAAAACTGACTGTCAGAACCCCATAGGGCTGTATCTCTATCTGTGGGGACGTGTGTGTGTTTCTGTACCTGTTTCAGAGGGGTATAAAAAGTGGGAAGGGTGACTGAAGATGGTCCCGTTATTACATTACCCTTTAAGGTTTTAAAATCCGGTGGTATTTATGACAATCATATTGTGATCCATCTACTAAAACATAAAAACATGGAGGCCTAATCTCCCTAGGTTTAGGATGCAATTCTGTCTCTGGAATATCAAGTAACGCAGCACCGAATGTAAAGACCGTCTTTGACTGAGGACACTCTGGGAAACAATTTTCCGCTGCCTGTTAGCCTATCTGTAATCAAAGTGTGTGTATCTCTGATTTTTTTAATCCCTTCACTTCTTTCTTTCTCTTTTCCCTCATTGTGTCCTTACTTCCCCCGCCTCTCTCCCCGGCAAAACACTTTTCTCTTGCCCATGGAGATGGGAACCAAAAGGAAATTGATGCAGTGGCGGGTTTAATATGACATTTGAAAAGTGACTTTTTGATTTTCAATTAACCTTGCACAAAGAGGAAATATTGAAATTCGCCCCTTTGTTCTTGGCTGGATCTGCAGGCAGGCTGGTTGGTACCAAGAGCTGAACCGGGTTTTGGGTGGGGCGATAGGGAAGGAAGAGGCAGGTTGAGGAAAGTAAGAGAAAATCTGGCACCTACCAAACTGCTCTGCTTCTATTTGCACAAAATGAGACAAGACTAGCCTGTACTAATTACTCTCAGAAGGGGGAAACAGGTAGGAGAGAAAATGCTCTTGTCATTTGTTTGACTTAATTGTATGCTTTTATGAGCCTTCTGGCTGGAAGGATTAAAGTTACTTTTAATAACACTTCCTTTCAGAAAGAATGTGGTTTTGAAGTTTTCCCAGCAGGGCCTCCCATTCAAACAGCAGGGCCCTTTCCCCATCCTGACCACCTCCCTCCCCCCGCCCCACCCCGCCAGTCAACCCTCTCTTCCTTCCCTTGTTTGAAAGGCCTATTGTATCTGTTTTGTAGAAGGAGATGCTTACACCATAACATAAAACAATAAAAGTTAACTCGTGAGTCTCTCTTTCCGGGGATTTTCTATGCAATCTTTACTTAAAGGCAGTAGTATCTCCCCCGGCCACCCGGCCTCGCCGCACCACCACTTCCTCCACCACCCTATTCCCTGCACTCCCTCCCTCCCGCCGCCCGCTCCTTTTTTGCAAAAGGAAACCTAATCATATATGGAAAAGAAAGTAGCTTGACGCTTTGGACCTCATTAAGCTGCGTGTGGACACCAGCGCGGTGACAGCTACAAGGTTCCATAAACACACGCATCGCAGGTGATTAGGGCAGCCCGCTTCCGCTGATGGACCTTCCCCTTTTTGTCTCTGTTCTCGCAGGGTTTCTGCTCCTTGCTCCCTGGCTGTTTTCTCTCGCTCTCTTTTTACCTTCTCACTGTTTTTGTCTGTGTTTCCTTTTGCTCTGCGGTTTCCACCGCGCCAGTCTCGACCCCGAATGGCATCGGCAGGGTCCCCCGCGGCCGACCAGGGGTGTTGCGGGGGGGCGGGGGGCGGATCGCGCGCTGCACGTGCAGAGCCGCCCGGACGGCTGCGAAAGGACAGCGGCGCACCCCGCCCGAGGCCCCAGCGATCCATCAGGGTGGCTGCATGCTGGAAGACGCTTCATCTCATCCCTAGATGGCAGCAGGATTCTGAAGCTGGCGCAGCCCTGGGCAGCCCTTTCTTGTCTATTTTCCTGAACAGATTGCCAGGGGATACGGCGGCTAAACAGCCCGGCGTCTCCCCCGAGTGCAGCTCAGACCGAAGTGCAAGCCGGACAGACGCCGCTGGCGAGGCTTCGGGGGTCAGATCCTGAAGCTTGGACACCACATTCTCTCTTTTGCACACAGATGTGCTACTGTGTAAAAATAAACAAACAAAAACAGGGGAGTTCAGCTTCTTGGAGAATGTGTCATGGTCAAGACCAGTGATTCTGGACGGTGACAAAAGTCCTGGAGGCCTGAGTGCACAGAGGACACACGCACAGATGCACATGAACTCATGGGGAAACGCTGGTTTTCTGTACCAGGGACCAGGCCGGCCATGCAGGAAGGCAGCAGGATGTGAAGATTGAGACTTTAGCTCCAGCTTCACTACCATCCTGCCGTGTACTTTGGGGGAAGGTTCGTTCTGTCCCTGAGCCTCAGTTATTTCATCTGTAAAACTGGGGTTATTATAGCTTTCAGCTCTGTGTACATACAAAAGACTGTTAGGATTATCAAGAGGAACAAAGAAGGGGGGAAAATCACTTTGACAGGAGTAGGCTCACTGCTGCAGCTTTTGGCCCAGAGCAGGCATTTTTCTTCAGAGGAAGCTTCCAAATGGTGCTACAGTATTTATTTTGATCAGCCAGATATGACTTATTTGAAAACAAAGGGCAGAGGTTGTTTCGCACCTTAAAAGCTGAGGGCTTTTGTCTCCAAACCACTTATTTTGTCCACATCCAGTCCCTCATCATGGACTTTGTCATCCCTTGGAAATCCTTTACATCAGAAATCTTTATCACCAGAAACTACACACAACAGCCCAATAGCTGCATCCCCGAGGGCCCAAGTATTAAATAGGAAAAGCTGAAACTACTCTGGTTGGAGTATGCTATATTGGAAGAAGTTACTGTTAACATGGCATCTAACATACTGTGTGAGTCAGAAAATTTTCTCACCAAGTCTGACTCAGAGGAAAAAAAAATCAAAGATTTAAAAAAATTCCTCGTATTACGTACAGTACATTTTGCTTGTTTTCTATGAGTTCTGTTCTCTTCTAGCACCATGGCAACCTTTGTCACACAAGGAGCAGGAGGACAAAGGTGACAGATGTTTACCTCTTTATTTTGTCTAGGGTCTTATTTCCTTCACTCTTACCTGATTCAAAATTTCAGCAAATGTACCAGGGCCAGAAATACTTCATCCTGACCCTGATCACAGGAATTTTGTAATATGTGTAAAACCTTCAGTAACTTTGATTACACCAAATAAAGTAGAGCTTCACAGTCTACAACTTTGCTTACTGGGGGTTTTATGGGACTCAAAGTAAAGTTGTTTCAAAATGATAAGGAGGTGGGACAAGGGGGAAAACAAGAAGAAAATATTATACAAAAGTCTAGCTATTGTTATCCTTCGTTAAAAACATTATGCCAGAACACGGGGCAGAAAACAGAGTTGAAAATTTTCTGTCACTTGACTACTTCCCCTGTTCTGTTTGAATATTAGGCCTAATTTGAACTATTATTAGCTCTAGCCTCCTGTAGCATCAACCCCAGAATTATTGTCACATCAGTAATTCCAACAGTCTCATACTATACTGTTGACTCCCACATCACCTCATCTTATAGCTTTCTAATAGTCTCTCTCATTCCGCCAATTCTTCAACCTCATAAAGTCCTCTGCTTTAATGATCCTCACACTATCCTGAAAATCAGCTTCTCATTGTTCCCCACCTAGCTCTTGCCATAAGCCTTGCCAGCCTGACGCCCAAGCTGAATCATTCTTACTAAGAGCCCCCCTCCCCACCTTCTCTTGTGGAAAAAACGTAACCCTAACTAGAAACTTCTAGAGAGGATAGAAAAAGATCAAAACTGCAATCTGCATTCTTTCCTCCTAGAGCCAGAGAACAAGACAATGTCGGTGAAAATCATCCAGCCTTGCTTATTTGTTGTCAACAAATTCATTGCAAACAGTCTTAGATGGACCTTTTATGCTGCCTAATATTTTACTTATTCTTGATTACTTATTTTTCACTGGTTATTTTGTTTATTTACCCATAGTGATTTTTCTTTCCTGTGATCTTTAGTGAATATGCCAAAACATTGTGGTCTTCTCTTCAAGGTTTTTACTGCCCAATACACTCTCATAGCACGCAAGCCCCTCAACTACCTCACAGAAGAATGAAAGCCACTGGGGAGAATGGGCCTCATAACTCTGCTCCCCATCAAAATGTTTATTTACCTATACTGCTTTCTTTACTTTCTTTCCTCCGGTCTCAAGGAAGAGAAGCCCTTTACAGTAAGTAGCACTCCATCCAAGAATTCTCTCCATTTCATTTTTTCTCATTTCCTCTAGGAGAGAGATTCATCAGTTCTTCTCCCCTGTTCTATGTCTTTAACCACCCGCTCTGACCCTCACAGTTTTTTCTTTCTATTCCCATTCCCTTCTCATTCATGTATGAATCATCTGTCATACTCTCTAGATGACCAGAAGTGCTGAACCACAGTCAGGTGTCACTTAACTACAAGGACACATTGTGAAAATCGCATTACTGGGCAATTTCGTTGTTATACAAACATCATCATTTTCCTACACAAACCTAGATGGTTTAGCCTACTACTCACCTAGGCTAGAGAGTATGATCCATTTGCTCCTAGGCTGCAAACCTTTAATGCATAATACTGTACTGAGTAATGTAAGCAATGATAAAATATCGGTAAGTATTTGCACATCTAAACATACGTAAGCATAGAAAAGGTATAGTAAAATTACTCTATTATTATCTTATGAAACCACTACCCTAGCTATGGCCTATTTGTGACCAAAATGTTGCTATGCAGCATATGGTGGTAGTTGTAGGATCACACACACACACATAACACACCCACACTCCAGTCCTCTGCTACACTTCTCTACCTTTGTTCTTCATCCATGTCTCTGTGATGTAGAATGACTTTCTGCCACTGTTTTTTTCCAGATTCTTGCTCATCCTTTAAGGCTCAGGCTCAAGGATCATACTCTAAAGAGTAAGTATTTCTTAACATCCAACATAAGCTAAGATCCTTTTATTTTGCCCTTGCAGAGAGCACATACCTTTTGATAGCAGTTACACACTCATTTTATCTCAATGTAATTTATATTTAACACACTAGACTATGAGCTCCTCAAAGGCAAAAACTATGCCTTATTCAGCTTTATTTTCTTGGTGCCAAATGCCGGCCCAGGCATATAGTCTTAAACTTTGTTTTATATGAATCAGTCATATTGCCTTCTATACCTGTTGCCTTGTAGGAAAAACGTTTGCTTACATCAGCAGAATAGAGTTCCCTAAACTCTATTCTGTGTCATCAGGCCCCTCTGCTCATTTTGGCTGTTTGGACTGTGCAATGTACTAGTTTAAAGACCAGCCAACCTAACTGGTCAATTTTCTATAAGATAGATTGACAGAGACAGCTCTTCTGAAACAATCATGATATAATCAAGGGGTCTTTCAAATTTGAAATGGATGCTGTAAAGGAGGAAGATGGCAGCAGAAGTAACAACTTAAAGGTCAGGAGACAACTAGAAGCTAGGAGACAAGAAGAGTTATAATAGTCCTTCAGTTAGCTGAATTTCAAGAGCAGAAGTAATAAACGTGTATTTAGATTCAAAATAATAATCCGGGCCGGGCGCGGTGGCTCAAGCCTGTAATCCCAGCACTTTGGGAGGCCAAGATGGGCGGATCACGAGGTCAGGAGATCGAGACCATCCTGGCTAACACGGTGAAACCCCGTCTCTACTAAAAAAAAATACAAAAAACTAGCCGGGCGATGTGGCGGGCGCCTGTAGTCCCAGCTACTTGGGAGGCTGAGGCAGGAGAATGGCATAAACCCGAGAGGTGGAGCTTGCAGTGAGCCGAGATCTGGCCACTGCACTCCAGCCTGGGCGACAGAGTGAGACTCCATCTCAAAAAAATAAATAAATAAAATTTAATAATTGTAGCAATTTTTAAAAGGAATACTATATTTTATAGTTATATAGCTATCATTTTATAAAGGAGAAATCTGAGAGATCAGTTGCGTAACATTTTGTGCTCTTTGCTAGTATGACCCTATTCTATCTGATATAAAAACACATGTCTTGTCCAAGTGTGGTGGCTCATGCCTGTAATCCCAGCACTTGGGGATGCCAAGGCAGGAGGATCACTTGAGCTCAGGAGTTTGAGATCAGCTTAGTCAACATAGTGAGAACTTGTCTCTATAAAAAATCAAAAAATTAGCCATGCATGGTAACATGTACCTGTTGTCCTAGCTACTCAGGAGGCTGAGGTGGGAGAATTGCTTGAGCCCAGGAGATCAAGGCTGCAGTGAGCTGTGATCACACCACTGTACTCCAGCCTGGGCAACAGAGCAAGACCCTGTCTCTAAAATAAGAAAAAGAAAAAAATCCACATCTTCTCTAAAGCATATTATGCTTCTGTCTTGCATTTTGAATACTGAGGAATAAGTAGGATGTTACTATGAGCTAGTAAATTATCTTCATATATGATTGGTTTTATTCACATGTAAATAATGTTTTTAAATCTTCCTTAGGAAAAATGATTTTTAAAATAACTCAGAAAATAAACTTGTAGCTCCCAGTCTGCTGTGGATCTTCAATATCACATCAGAGAGGAAATTTGCCTTTAGACTTCTCCTGTTACTCCTTTAGTTGTAGCTTCTCATTTCTCCCAACCTCCCAAAGTCATCTGTTCAGATCTTTTCCTTAGACAGTGAAGCTATTATTTCCTTAGAAATATTTTTGCATCAGGGTGCCTCCTAAGCCTTGAATTAAAAGAGGACTCCCTGAGAAGACAGTAGAACCCTGACCCTCTCTCCTATATGTACGGATGAGGATCGTGGGGTAACCTGAAACAGACCAACAGTGTTCAGAAAAAAACCCTCTGCAATGTATTTTCTCAGTACCACATATATGAGGCAGTAGTCACTGACTGTTCTTAGAAAATGTTAGTGAGTAACAGCTTCTATTTGTTGAGAAGCTTAGTAAACTTGCCTTTCTGTTGGCTGAGGGGGAAAAGAAAGATTACTTTGGATAGCGAGGCATCGGTTTCTGGATATAAAGACCAAACTGATCTTTTTCTCCACCCACTGACGGAGAAAGTATCAAACTGTTCCCTAAAATAAAATGTCCGGAAGGAAAGAGAATCTAGACTGGTATCCCAGCCCCAGTTTATGAGGCTCTGAGATTCTCAGGAATGTCTGATTTTTCTGTAAGGACTCCTTGGTTGTGCATGAAATGGTATGGTGAAAAGAATGGAAAGAAGGAAGGAGAGAGGGAGGGAGAAAAGAAATGAGTCGAATTCGAGATACTTCTGCAGACTGGGCAAGATCTGGGCTGCAGGAACATGCCGTGAACAAAGAGAAATACTTCACTGAGTTAGAAGACCCTGTCTTACAGAGTGATGCCTCGAGGCCAAAAATAAACATAAGCAGAACTAATCCATTTCTCCTTGGCCACTTGGAAGAGAATTGAAACACTTCAATGGATAAATTCCCGTGTCCTTAAGAAATTACAGAAAGGAAGTATGTGCCAAAAAATATTTGCCCTTAAGCGGGATTGGGTGGGCAGTTGGATTAACTAAACACACTCAAAAATTGAAGTGTGTACCAGTTCTGAATTTGTGGAACAAGTCACACTGATCATGGGTTGACACCATAGGGATCCCCTCTTGATGACCTAAATAGCCCCTGTATCCAAATGGATGTGTCTCTAGTGGTAGGAAAAGGAGTTTTAGGAAGGAGCTCTAAAATCACAACACAAAGGAGACCAATCCACTGCTGGCTTCCAAAGCCCTACTGCCTATATCAAGTACTGCCTTCATGATACTTGTCACCAGCAGCTCCATAAATATCTCTCAGTATTTACTTTTATGGTCATTTTGAAAAATACTTGTTTGATAGGGTGGAAAAATTAAGCCTTATAAAGGCTGAGGAAAAATGTCTTTAGTTTCAGCACAATTCAGCCACAATTCAGCCTATGAATTGTGTTGGACATATCTGACTGAGAAACCTCTGTTGGAACCACCAGCAGCCTTTACGTCCTACAGCATATGGGTCCTAAAACATTCTTTCTCCATGAAAATTACCCTAGGTTTAATATTTCATCATCTTTGGATTATTTTCCTCCCTGAATTTCTGTAATACTTGTTAGCAGTGTAAGGGCCAAGGGAAACTCCCCTTTCACCCTCTGAAAGTTCGCTGAAAATCAATGACAAGAAGCTGACTAATAGGAGAAACAGCACACACATTTATTAACATGTACATGGGAGTCTTCAGAATGAAGACACAAAGATACAAGGGAAATTGTCTATTTTTGTGCTTAGGTTCAACAACATATGGACAGCCATGTAGAAATATGATTGGACAAAAAGGATGTGATCTAATGCTACTAGATCTAATGGGGAAACCAGCCAGGCTTGTCCATCTAGATTCTTCTTGGCCTCTCTGAGCATGCATTCTTCCTTTCTCGGTATGGGGCAGGACCCTCTCTCAAATTGGGTTCTCATGTCCTACAGCCAAACAAGGTAGATCAGATAATTTTTATGGCCAGTTTTTGCAAAGAAAGGCAGAGGGAAAGTTAGAGTCATATTTTAGGGTTTTTGGCTGGCTTTGGAAAATAGGGTTCAGGTTTCTATGACCCACCTAAAGGAAAGGGGATTCTAGTTTCTATGGCTAACCCTGGGGAAGAATAGGACTGAGAGACAGGAGGGCAGCAGAAGGTGACAGGAAAACTTTTGCTTCCGAGGCTTTCATTTTGGGGTATTGTTTTCTGAGTTCCAACAGCTGCAATATTCATCTTGTCACATTTTTATATGCCACTCTACCCTGTTGTTTGATAGTAAGTATAGGGAATCTTACAATCTTAGGACAATGTAAAGTTCTTAGCAAATATACCTAATGCAATGTTTGTCACATTTTTTTCCCAAAGATCACTGGAATCCCTCAGAGAACTATAGGTATTCTATGGGGGAAAAGGGTGATGATGTGTGCTCTTTTAAAGATTTTGACAAGCTGTCTATTAAAAAGCAGCTTACTTTCATTTGACTTACACATTCATAATTTTAACCCTTTCTTTTTTCCATAGAAACACAATTTTTAATAGTCACAAACCAAAAGGAAAAACAATTTTTTTAATGTTTTGTTCAACAATACAAATAAAAAATTCTTCCCAATGTTTTCAAATATAGAAGATGGATTAATCAGAACTTCAGTGAAAATGGTTGAAGAACCATTTTGAAATTGTTATTTGAAATTGTTATCGTCCACCTGGAAAGATGTCATTTTGTTGAGACATAGAATTTTACTCCTGGTCATCTCTGTTCAATATTCTTATCAGTGTTAATGTACCAAGAATTACTTTAAAACTGTAGATAGTAAGATGTCGTACCATACCTTCCACACCACACCAAGATATTGGATTTCATTTCTTCCTTCAAATGTCCCTAGCACTTTTTTGCCTCAGGGAGTTTGGACCTGGTGTTTTCTTTACACAAGATACTCATTCTACTCATTCAGTTCCTCCACTGCCTACCACATGTGACAGGCAGCAGAGGTGCTGGATGTATAGAATTAATGTTTTGTTGCCATTCCCACCAAAACACATAAAGTGCTCACATACATGCTTCAGATATATCCTAGCTGTCTTCCAGAGATTAGGGAACATATTTGTATGTAAACGAATATTAAAATGGTGATGTCTACTTGCCAATTGAGTGAAGATGATGCTTGTATCAAAATGGTGACATCTGGGCTGAAATTTGAAATTTGGATTGCATAGGATTTTTATAGGCTAAAGATTGAGGACGCTTATTTGCCCCACTATACTTTGGACTAGCCCTTGACTCAAATATTTTATAAAGTTCTGACTGCCCTTTTTAAAAAATGGGCATGGATAAATGGGAGTACACAGAGAAAAAAATCAATTAATAGTAAAGTACAGGACATATCACATAGGGCATTGCTGAAGGAATTGGATGTTGAACCTGAAGATGAGAAGGAGACATGTCATGATGGTTTTTCACCATGATATCATGATACCCATAGAGAAGAGAGATTAACATTATTTCTTGAAGCCCCAGAGAGAATTTAACATAAGGCCATTTGGTAGAAGTTACTGGGAGAGAGAACTGGGCTCAGTATATTAAGATCCTTCTGTGGACTACAGTGAGTAAAATACAAAATAATTACATACTGGAATCCCTGAGTCTGGAAGGAGTCACGTGAGGACTATGTGACTTTCTGCCTAAAACTAATAGAGGGCAGCATTGAACTGGGTGCAGGACACAAATAGATAATCTAACCTCTTGTCAAATTCTCAGTGGTTTAGAGTGGCAGAGATTATGTTTATGCCTTGTTTTGTTTCCTCACTTGTAAAACTTGAGTGAGGATGATAATTATAATAACACTAATAAAAATAATAATAGCTACTTTAAAGACTCATAATAGAATTATATATTGTATGTGATACAGAAAAATAAAAATAGTAATAATTAACATTTATCAAGCACTTATTAGAGCTAGGCACTGCACTAATCATATTTTGTTCCATAAATATTTATTTGTTGAATTGAATGCATTAAATATGGTTGTTGATGTTAATGTTTTATACTAAAATAAATAGATGACTTTAATTGAATGATTATTATATCCTATAGATCATGAAAGATTCATTCTGACTTTCTCTTTTTCCAAGTGTTATTGCTCACTCTGTAGAGAGACTGTCCCATCAGCAAGAGCAGTGTGCCTGGGTCTTTGCAACAATGGCGAGAAAAGATTGTAAACCCACTATAGCTATTCACACTTACACAAGCAAAAACTGTATATTTCACATATAGAAATTGGCCCAGAGTATAGGAATTAAAAACATTAAATAGGAATTGGTAGGCTAGGTTCTAGTCACCAATTTGTCATCAACTTGTTATGCCACCTAACCTCATAGGATATGTGTGCACATGGGAAATGAAAGTTATTTATTTTTGCCTATTTTATTTCTATTATCTATTTTAGAGTCAATATTCTCTTTTCTCCTTAAAAGTGAGTCTGTGATAAAGTTGAAATTTTAAACTTTATAGTTGTTTTAAATGGGAATCCAAAGAGCCAGCAAATGAATCCTAGACTGGAGGATTGGTATGGGAACAAACTTATGCAAATGCAATACATAGAGTAGATTGGAGAGAGTCCAGTGCCTTAAGAAGAAAAATTATAAGACAAGGGAAGCAATCAATTTTGCAAAAGCTCGTTTCGTCATTGGGTAAAAGACAATAGGATTTCTTACAGATAAGGAGTTCTGTGGTTATGTGTAATTTTTATCTATTCTTTTGTCCTTGTAGAAACTAAATATAAGCACAGGAGTCCTCTCTTCCCTTTGCTTCTAAGCTAGTTTTAAATTTTCTTGCTAGGAAATACAGTCTGTGATGGCGATGCAGTGGTGCAGAGGAGGGAAAGTTCTGGTACCAGCAGATTTCCGAGGAGCTTTAACAAAGTGCCAAAAGTGTTTATTGTGCAACTCTTCTCACTGTGATAGTCCCTCTCCAGCCTGATTACAGAACCGCTGTCAAAACACAAAGTCTTTGGCTGCAATTAAAAACAGAAATAAAGTCTTGATACTTGAAGAGAAGTGTACACAACGAACAAGAAGAAAGAAAAAAAAAATATAATTCTTGATAATTGAATTTCTATTTTCTGTGAGGAATTTAGGGACTTTATAACAATTCTATGATTTAAGTGTTACCATATCATTTTTAACCAGAGGAAACTGAAGTTCCGAAAGGCAAAAATGTTTCCTGAAGTCACACCACTAGTGAGGAACAAAGGTAGAATTTAAGCAAAGACCAGCTCGTGACTACTCTTCCCACATACTGTTGAAATATAGTATTGTTCTCAAACTTTTTAGCAGCCATTCTTATTTTAATAGACAGTTCAATTGAAGAAGCCAACTATTCTTTAATTCTGAATTAAGTGGAAACTTTTTAAAATTAGTAATTGGAACTATAAAATAGTAACTAAGGCATTGCCTATAGTCTGGTAGCAAAATTATCTAATTACCATTTAAAGTACAAATAGAAAAACATTGAGTAAATTGATATCTTGGGTTTATTTTCACTTTTCTCACTCCCATTTTTTGAGTTATTTGTATCAGAAGCTGGTTATGACATTATTATAGACTATAAAGTGTTACAGCTCTGTATCTAGAAGCTCTGTAACAAAATGATCAGATTGTTGTCCTAACCTATCAATAAAGAATCTAATTGCTTCAAATACGGTGACACTGGCAGTTACAGAATTAACACATTAATTCTGAAGATCAATTATTCTCCAAATACTTATTGAAAACTAACACTTTTCTAGGCACTGGATATACAGTGGTGAATTGTAAAGGCAATGATACCGTTCAACTAGAAATTATTTACTGATATATACTTTGCAGAGAATTAAAATGGAAAAGTCCTAAATTATAAAAAGGAACCAGCAGTGTAAAAATTAGGGAAGAAAGCATTCCTGACACATAAGGCATCAGGAATAATGAGCCTTAAGATGAGAACAAGATTGGCATGTTTCAAGAACAGAAAGAATGCTCTATGGCTTAAGAGCATTGGCTCAGGGGAGAGGGCTATTAGATGAGAGCAAAGGTAGACTCAGGTTAGATTATATGGGTCTTCATAGACCAGGGTCAGAAATTTAGATTTTATTCTAAATACATTGAGAAATTGTTAAGATTTTAAGCAGGAGAGACGTGATCCACATTACAATATTTACAGACTTCTTGGTCTGCTGCATGAGAGGATAGACCAAGAAGGAGCAGAAAGATCAGTCAGGAGATAGGGGATACCGCGTCTATAGATGAGACTGGCAGAGACAGAGATGGAGTGAAGTCAACAGATGAGATATAATTTGGTGACAGAGTCAGCAGGTCCTACTTGTGAATTTTATGTCAAGGGAGAGGGAAAGAGAAGAATCAAAGGTGCCTTTTTGTTTGGCGTGAGCAATAGGATTGGTTGACTGGTGAAGTAGGTAGCTGGGGAAATGAGACAAATTGAGGAAAAAGGAGATTGAGAGTGAGAGATGGGGAAGGTAATGAAGAGTTCTGTTTTGAACATGATAAATTTGAGATGCATATTAGGCATACCTTAGAGATACTTGCCTGGAGATGGGGGAGAGGTCAAGGCTAGAGATACAGTTTAGGAGTCATTATCATATAGATGAATTTGAGGCCATGGGAATAGATGAGATTACCTATGGAGAGGAGATAAAGGATCCCAGGAATGAGCCCTAGGGCACTTGAAAATTTTGAAAGCAGTATTTTTTCCTTAAATAAATATCTTTCTATTTAACTAGTAGATTTAATTTTAGTAGTTTTCTATGAAAGGGTAATAATCCAAAGCAAAGCAATTATTATTTTTTCTTTGAAATTTTCTCTAATCCCTATGCCCTAAAGGCTATATATAAAGTTATAAGTAGTTTAATGAGAGAAATATGAAAATATAGAAATAACACAATTGGTTTAAGCAGGTCTTCTTGATGATTGCTTTGTACTTGATAGCATTTCTATCTTTGGACATTAACTGTCATTCAACCTTTCCCAATAATAGATTGTGATTGTGCATATTATACCTCTCCAAACTCAGAAGGAAGTGTTACATTCTGTACCCTATGAACTATACCCTCATGAGTTTAAACCCTGTCAAAAGTACAGCTAGGGAGTACCTTTGTCACTGAGCAATTGCAGCTGAGTATTACTAAAATCTTCTTTAAGCTGCTCATTGAAGAGTACCACGGTGCCATTTCCATACTAAGGAAGTCCCAGTTCCAAAGCGCATTGTTATTATGCTGTATCAATTCCATGGCCTGCCAGCTGCAGGTTTGAAATAGCTGCACTCTGTGAAACCCAACTTTTAAATCCCAGAAAAGGGAGTTCAACCTTTTATTGTCCTAAAATGGACCAATGTGATATGACAGAGTAAGGGGTCTTTCTGATGGTGCCTTCAAAATTACCATCCTCAATGTTCTACGTGGGAAATAAAAGTCCCGAAGGCAGGCTTTTGGCCTGCGTCTCTTGAACAAAATCTTTTCAGTTTCTTCCTGGCCATTTACATCATGATCCATGATTGCTTATCAACCTGTGTTGGGAGAAGGAACTATTTATTTTATGAAGGTGCATATCTATTTTATGTGCAGGGCTATATCAAGTGGTTGAATTGCAGATGTAGTTATGATTGATGTTAATAACATTGGTTGCTAATTTTTAAATATCTAAAAGTGTTGCATAAAATAGAATACTTCTATGATTGCACAGGAGAGAGTGTAGAACACTCAGCTGAATCTATTTCTAATTTCAAGTCAGATTTGTGTCCTTCAGTAGACTCCTCAACACCCCACCCCACACTGCCACTCCCTTTTGGGACTGTTTTTATACACACACACAGAGACACACACACACAGAGACACACAAACACACTTCTCTTAACTTTTCTTTTTCAACTATTTATACCTAACACCTCATTCTGACTCTAAAAGTAATGACTAAAATCATCTTCCTGGATTCTCCTGTCTCCAGGTGAAGGGTGTAAACTTTCCTGCTCCTGTAACCTGCCTTCCAGATCTGCTTCCGGGTCTGGGTTCTAATACTATCATGATCTTATCTGTGCTGCCTTATTTGCAGACTTCTCTCAGGTTTGATGAGGATGTTCTTATCATAGCCTAGCTCCTCTGGTCTTAAAATTCCCTGTGATCCCCTTCCTCTGTGATATATATCTACTTCCTTCATCTTTGTGTTCCTCATTATCTCATTAAATTTTCTCATTTAACACAATTTTATGATTCACCTGTCTTTGGATAGTAAACACACTTTTATGTCTGGCTCTAGAAACTCAAAGTCCCATAGAAAGGAGAAGAATTCTCTTCACTTCCTTTAGGACACTCACTTGAATTCACTGCAAATGAAAATGAGAAGGTCTATGACAATATTTTCCTAAAGCATATACATTAATAATGTGCCTGATTTTCTATTATGTTTAGTAAAATAATTATCCATCTGAATGTTTCTTTTATTATTCTTATTATTCATATGCTTTTTAATATGATTAAATTTCCCTTTGAGGATTAAATGGCTTGAAACAAGAAAAGTCTTGAGCATCTTTTTTTTTCTTTGTACAACCTTTGTAAATCCTTATCTCATTGATCTTTCCAAAGTAGAGGTGATGACCAGTAGTATTTCTTCCATACTGACCTTCCACTTCCTATGCCAGTTTTCAACTCTTTACAAGTAAAGAAGTTAATAAGGGAAGAAGAGGAAACTTTGATGCTACCAACTCTTAAGCAATTTAAGCTGTGACTTTACTAACCCTAAAGTAAATGAAGCCAGATCCAGTAGCTGCATGATCAAATGCCATTACAGGGTAATGTAGCCCAACTGAATATTACAGTAATGGGGGGAAAATATATTCTGTGCACATTGAAGTTTCTACTTCTTCAGGAGAATTAAATTGCTGAATGACCAGGTACCTCACTGAAAGTATCTCAAATACATATGTTCAGAAGACTAATATAACCAGTAAATATAAGGAAAGATATGAGAGATATAGAGTAGTTGAATACATTTCAAAGATAGAGAATAACATCTAATATAAAATCATATTTTATTAGTCTGTGTAGGATCACATGGTTATTTTCCATATTTTCAAAGAATAGAGAAGAGAGATTCCAGATACTTTTCATATATTGGCATCTTAAATAATTGTGTGACCCAGCATAGTAATTCTCCCAAACATATATGTTTCTAAATTAAGCAACTACTTATGAACTGCATCCTATATTTGAACATCAAACCATTTCCATGGTAGATAGGATGGATCTGTAGTGGGTGTTCAGAGGACATCCTAGCAGATGCTGATCAAGATCTGTCAAGGGTCAGCACCCAGATAGCAATTCCCCCTTGAAGGTTCATAACATGTTAACTTAATTCAAGCAGTTATGGGATTTCTCTGTGTGTCTCTAGAACTGCATACATTAGGATACTAACTTCTACTGCTTCCCAAATTCTGAGGTTCATCCCTAATTTTATATTGACTATTGCATAGGAAAAGTCCCTCCCATTCATCCATGTACCCACCCATCCATTCATCCATTTATCCATCCATCCATTTATCCATCCATCGTCTATACTAAAGGATTATTTATTGAGCAGCCACTCTTTATCAAATACATTGCTAGGTACATGTAAACATATAAAAAATTTTTGAAATGGCCCTTTGCCTCATATAATTTATCAACATTTTGCAAAGCTTACCTGAAATTCTCATTTTTATTATTTCTCCTTCTATTTTTTACCACATGAATATGATTATTTTTTATGGACATAATTTTCTTGCTCTAAGAGTTCCTTTGTTTTTATTTCATCCACTTGCCACTTTGCTTACTCTAAATCATAACTAAGGATTGCCTGGCCTTTCATATTGTCCAGGAGCACCACTTCTCACACACCATTTTAGCAATGAAAATCTCTCCTTATGCCCTTCATTTCCTGCCCTTTTTTCAGTCTCTCTTCACTCGCTACAAAAAACATATATCCCAATTTTATTTATAGTTAGATGTTTACAATTAAAATGCCACACTTCTTGTTAAGTTTCTTTAGTAATATTCTCTGCCAAAACCGTGGTGGCTGTAAATGAGATTTGAAACTCATTTTTTTTTTCCACAGACCAAACAAAACCTAAATTTATGTGCACAATTGGTAGCCAGTTTTCTTACTTCTGTAAACAAGATACAATCAAGTGTTCAGGGATATGTTTCACCTTGATGCCTGTCTACCCAGTGGCGATTTGCTACCCTTCTTATTCTTTTTGTCCTCTGCGATGTTCTGTTGGCCCCCGGTTTCCTCCTCCTCCTCCTCCTCATCATCATCATTTCTATGAGTCTCAGGTATTCCAAGTTTAACTATCAAACTCAGTATTTCTAGACACAAAAGCCACAGTCCCTGTGACTATGTCACTTTCTGTATTAGCAGGAAAGAAAATAAGTAAGAGAATATGAGTGAGCTGAAAAGAAACACTTAATAGAGTGCTTATTTAAACATATTCTAAAATATGTTTGTCTACTTGACCTAACTACTGACTTAAATGCAATAAGAAGGCATTTTAACACCATTAGTATCTGGATTTCTGCCAGAGAAAGCTCCTTGCTTTATATCCCCTTAGGCTGTACTGATGAAACTACCTAAAAATGGGGTTTAATAGCACTTAATTCATTTTAAATGCTAAAGCAACCAGTAAAGTGTATCAGATGATAAAAAAAGAAAAAAGACTCTAGAGGTTACAGAAAGTATTCCAGCCTGGACTTTCTTGCTTATATATAAAGTATATCGTGTTTTCTCCTGGAGTCATGGTGAAGACTTGTCTTTCACTAGGCAGTGATTCATGACAGACATTGTTTTGCTCAAAAAACAGTGACATTGCAGCTTTCACTCACATGTTTTTCCAGACATCATGGTCCAGTTCTGGTGCAGATATGGCTTATGTTGGCAGCCTTGGTGGTGGTTGGGGTAGCAGCATACTAAAATTCTTTCCACTCAGTAAAATTAAGCAGTCCAAATTTCAGATGCAAACTGCTCAGGGACAAGATGCTAAGTGTTTCTAAGTGTTTTGTTGAGAGCCAGTGTTTAAGTAAACATTACAAATTATGGTTGTCTAGTAAATAACGTAGACTGAAGCCCTTGAGAAATTTATTATTCATAATATACATCATTTTGTCAGCTGGATCATGTAGCTTTTTTCTCAAAGAAATTGATGGAGGTTTTGGTTTGATCGCTGGCACGGAACAGTAAGTGCTTTTCAAAGACCCAGGCAAGGGCAGGGCGTAAGAGTCTTCCAAGCTAAATCTCCATCAGAAAATGCAGTCCAGAGAGGCAACCAGGTAGCCCATTCTCCCTGCACATGCTTTGACAGGGTGGTTTGGTGTTTGATGGGCTCAGCCACAGCATCCTCCTAAGAATACATGGTTAGTCCAGGTCTTCTTTCACTGTATTTGCCCTAAGGAGCTGCATAGAAATTATTCCTCAGAGCTTATGGATTAGTCACTTGGGTAGAATTTTTAGCTGAAAGTGTTTCTTTCCTTTCTAGCTCTGTCATTTTAATATGTGTGTGCACATGCACAAATTTATGCATGTAGTAAAGTGAAATAAAGTTTAATAATACACTAATTTCTAATACTATCAGGATGAATTAATGATTGAATCCATTTTTTTCTGTTATTGTCTTGTACAATGCCCTCTCTGTTCATATTTTTGTTTCAGCATGTATGAATATTGGATTCTACTCATGAAATTGTTCACATATGCAGTGAATATTCCTCGAGCTCCAGCTGTGAACCAGCCCTGTGCTGGGACCTGGAGAACAGGTGAGCAGAGAAGTCAGTCCACAATTCTAATGCAATAATATACATATTGTGGTGCCAATAAAAATAGCGCTTATCAGAAGCGTAATGAAAAGACACTTATCTCAGCCTTTCAGGTCAGGGAGATCTTCCTGAAAGAGGTAACCTTTGAGCTGATTCTTAAAATAGGAAATCTACAGTGAAAAGGAAGACATTCTCCCAACAGAAGGAAGAGTGTATTAAAAATCCTGGAGAAGAAAGGAGAGGCCATGCAAGAGATTTGCACTTCACTGGGCCTGCCTGGAACTCTGCATTTGCTTGCAGATGAGGCAGAAAATGAGATATTAGAGAACGTGAAAGATGCTGGCTTTGGTGCTTGTGGAAGAAGAAAAGAGTTCTATGTGGCAGAGAAACTAAAAAGAACTTTCTTAGTAGCCTTTGTGGGTCTGGGAAATCAGTTTTCAGTTTTCTCATGTGTAAAATGAGATATTTGGACTCTACAATCACCAAGGCCCTTTCCAGCTTTAAGATTCTGTGATTCTGTAAATTTTTCTTACCTTGCAGGAAAACATGAAAGTATTCATGAACACGCAAATCAACATTTTCTTTTCCAGGAGACAACAGTTTCATTATTTGAGATTTATATTTGGAAAATTGCTATTGTGCTAACCATGTTTCACAAGCAATCATATCATTAAATTATATGAATGGTGCTCTACTATTGTATAAGGGGAAAAAATAATTACAATCAATATAGATATATATAAGAATAGTTTCAAGCCTTATAGGAATGTTTCTTTTAAGAATAGTTTCAAATATACATAGAAATTATGAGCCCTCTTGACTTGTGCTAAAATTTCTTAGCAGATTGAAGATAGATAATTGAAGCTAGTTTCCTGAAATGAAGGGCAAATAATATATAGATAAAATGATAGTGGTAAAATTCAAGTAAATATTAGTCATCATTATTTTATCAGAGTAGAAACTAGGCCAATAACTTTTAACTTTGGGAGTATTTATAAGAAAATAAAAATATAACTTATAAATTTGTTTACTTCATTTGCTGTGGAATAGAGCTTCATGTGTGCTATATTTTCAGCCTCACCCTTATTAGTAATTGCTACCTTTTTATTAACTGAAATTCAAGTCAACTTAAACATAATTATATGTAGATATAGACATGTATATCCAGACATATACTTTTTTCCAGAAATATGTGATAACCATAAAACTCTAACATGACTACATATGTAATTAATAAGCTTTATCTCATAACCCTTTCCTTAAATCCTTTAAGAAGAACTGAGTAAAGTAGTTTAATTATTTGAATACGTAAATGGAAAAAAATTTTAAAAAACACAGGGGCCCTGAGTTTCCTATTGAGAATCACATAGCAATAACTATAAGGAGATAGAAATACATTTTGGTGGTTTAGAGCCATCTAATTAAACTTACCAGCCATACTGAACCCATTAATATCCTGTTTTTCAAGTATCCCATATTGTATCAGATAGTCTGGAAATTTTCAGAAAACCAGTCTCCCTCAATTACAATCAAATTTTATTCACAAATATTTGTGATGTGACAAAAGTTTGCCGACATGGAGTTCAGTGTTGAAGTTACAAGAGCAAAGGTAAGCCAATCCTTGTTTCCAAGAAATTCATAGTTCCATGGGGATGGCACCCTGTAAATTAGCAGTGATAGGATTTGAAATACATGCAAATAGGAAATAGGCTTGAGGTTCTTTGAAAAGTTACATTGGAAGGAATACAACCCTATTTGTGAAGGCCTGGGAAGATCCCCAATGGGAATGATTTCCAAGTTGAGATATATTGAAGAAGGGGAAGTAAGAGAAAGAGAGAGGAGTTTGGACCTGAGAAATATTAGTGTTTACAGGCTGTGTGGAGGAAGGGAAGAGCAAAGAAGCCAGAGCAAAAGCAGCCAGAAGAGTGATGGGAGATGCATGCAGCTTGAGTCTACAGAAGCCTAGGACATGAGAAATTTCTGGCACAGAATGATTGTCAAATTTGAAGCCTATGGAGATAATAGGGAGAAAATGATCAGAAAGCATATGATGGATTCAGCAATGACAATGCCATTAGTATCATTGACAGGGGTTATTCCGTAAAATGATAGGAATAGAGCCCAAGGACAATAAGTTGAAGAGTAACTTCGAGATGAAGAAAGGTGACAACTCATCTTTATAGTTATAAAGAGAAAAGATGTAGTTGGGTGGAAGGAGGAAACGTTCCTGTTCGTGTTTTTTTGTTTTAAATGATATGAGAGTCTGAGTATCTTTCAATACCAATGGAAAGGAATTTGGAGCAACTGTCACGTAGAAAGAAATTCAAGAGAAGGCATACTTGACCAAAAGATTGCTAATACTATAGGGTCGAACGCATACAGTTAGGGATGAGCATTAGATGGGAAAGGGGAGCTCTTTCAAACACAAAGAATGATCTACTGAAAAGCTATCTTGTGGGGAGGTGTTGCAAGTTGATGGTGTTTTAATCTAACAGCTTCTGTTTTCTCAATGATGTTGCATATGGAGCCAGCACCGGAGTAGAAGGAATTAAATGTTTGAGAAAAGATATTTTAAAACAATACCAGAAATGGTACATTTATCTAGTAGCACAAAGGGCCTAGTTATGACTGCAAACCCTGAATGTTAATATAATATTGACTAATTTTTTTCAATAGTGTTCAGAAATCAGCTATAGGAAAAGAAGGACTCTTGAATGGATAACCGTGTTGCTATGTTGAACAACAGAAGCCTGATCACATGACAAGAGACAGGAGTCAGGATTTATATGATAGATAGGAAAAAAAAAAAAAAACCTAGATAGGTGATCATACTAGAGTATCAATGAGATTGAAATTTAGATATATTGGCGATAATAACGAAGCAAGAGAGCTAAAGGGCATCAGATTGGAGCGTATTAGAATTTAATATTTTATAAATAGAACAGGTCAGCTTTTTGGTCTGATTTGGTTTGGCTTGATTTTGGTTTTATTGACAAAGCCTAAATTTTGGTCATAGGAGTGGATGGCTAAAATGTAAGCAATTATTTTCTGAGATGAAAATGTTAAGGAACTAAAAAATGAGTATGTTGGATGAGTGGCCTTGATGTCATTTGGGACTATGGCAGAACTGTCTCCTTCTCCAAGTTCTAACAATGAGCTTAGAAAACTGGCAAAACTCCAGAGTGTGAAGGCTTGTAGCTACTCACTGTAGCACACACCACTGCTCTCTCACTGTCAGCCAACATTGTTCCATTGTTTCCTTTCACTGTTTGCTGTGGGACAGGGCATCTGCAACTTGCAGAGGAAAGGTGGCAGAAACAGGCATGCAGATAAGATGCTAGGAAAGTTACAACTCATTTGGACAAATATATCCAGTTTGAAACAAAACTCCAGGTGTGGACAGATGACTGATTAGCCAAAATGAAGTCTTTGAAATGTCCCAATGGATGAACAGAGAGCCAAGGGCAGAAGGCAGATTGGGACCCGGTTCTCTCTAGAAAGACTGTCTTGATGTGGCTTCTGAGATAATTCTATTCTGATAGGAAAGGACAATTGAAACATTTTAGTTCCCAAAACACTGACCATGGGTAAATTCTGTGTTTCTCTTACTTTTATGTCATGTTTTCCTCTCACCCCTTCTTCTGTCTTTCTCACTCTGCCCTCCCTTTTCTCTCTCTGTCTACCCTCTGTCTCTCTCTCTCTCTGCCCTTCTCCATACTTTTTTCTTTCTATTTCCTATCTCTTCCCCTATCACAAAAAAATAAGCTTCATTAAAGTTCAGGAACAGCCTACTGTGGCAAAGAAATCTCTGCAGAAACTTTTGTTGCTGGGCTGTGGGCACTGCCTAGAAGTGTCCATGGTGCTCTCTGTCTGATTCAAGATGAACCAGCACTTCCAGTTCAGCCCAAGGCCAGCAGGCTCTGCTTCCAGAAGTACCCTTTACCCACAGTGTTCCTTTCCTTCTGCCTGCCCATGACCTTTCAACAAAATATAATTCTGCAGAGCTGAATCTGGTAATTTTTTGCCCAACCTGTAAGTATCATGTAGACACAGGAATGTACGCTCCAATGCGGCTGAGGCTGCCTGCCCTCCTCCTGTTTCTGCTGCTTGGCCTTTGCTCCTTGACTGCTTGTATGTCCCGTTGGAATGGTACTTATCCATTTCCTTCACAATAAAATAAACTCACTCCGTATATGATTGTCAAATTCTGAAGGCCTTGGCCAGCGAGAGGTTGCCATCAATTGTTGAGCAGCTCATTGTAGGACATCACTGCTTCCTTATTTCACATGAAGTGGCAACAGGAAGGAATTGGCAGGAGTGCTTTTCTTTCGTCTTTGTGGGAAAGATGAAAGAAAAAAAAAAGAAAGAATGAATGATACCTTCATGAATCATGCAAGTTGTCTTCTACCATGCCAAGGAAATTATCTTCTCTACACTACCCATCAATACCATTGACCTATGTCATAAAAAGTAGTTCGCTTATATCTATATCCCATTAAAAAGCATCATCTTACAATCACTTCTTCAGTACTATTAAAGTCGTGTCAAAAAGAATCATTGACTTATTGTCAAACACATCCAACTTTCCACATTAATGTACCTAGAGACACCTCACTAATCAGCAGGCAAACGATGCTAGATATCCAGGAAGCCAGGGGAGCCAGGGGGAAATTTCTCAGATCTCACTCTCTCTGGCTGACCTGTGCATTTGCTTTCTATCCTACACATTGGCAGAGTTGATAATATTTAGTTTAGTCACTTCAGCACTTATAAATTTAGAATAAATACTACTTTTTCACTTTAGCAGTTCAAAATGTGTCGATGACAGAAATTCTGTTGTGTTCTAGAGGGTGCAAATAAGTTTTTATGTCCCCCCGGTCCTAATATAGCAGTGGGCATTAAATGGGTGCCAAATGACTTGTGTGTTGAATGTATCTTTTGGTGAAATTAACTGGAAGCATAGGACTGTTAGCTTGCCATGTGGCAGAGATTTGTGTGTTATATCAATTCCAGGAAATAAAACAATTTTTGGCTTGGTTTGGTCAAGTAAGCTTCCTGCTTTAAAAGGGACATAAAAGTGGGGCTTTAATATATGTCAAATTGAAATATTTAGATAGGAATAGGAAGGGATTTCCAGATAGGAAACTATATTAAGGAAAATCTAAATCTAGAAGTGGGAATACACAAGGAGGTGGGAAAAATTATGGAAAGAGAGACTTGCCTAAGGTTGGATGCATGTTGGTGATAAGAAGATATATTTTCAAATGGGGAGAATATTTAAAAATGTCTGACTTTCAGACAAATATCTTTTGATTTTCTTCAAAATGCAGAGAGTAATTTTCAGAGGTTTTTGAGCACAGGAGACAAATAATAAAAGGAAAGAGAGTGATTTGGGGTTATTCTTCAGGTAAGCTGGATCCATGAGACATAAATGAGATTGCTGCAAAAACTGCCAGAGTAAGGAGATGAGCACATGGATTTTACTTGGAGAGGGATGGAATTGAGAAGATTTAGAAATAATTAGCTCACTAAACATGTAGAGTTAAGACACTATGTGCCACTTAAACTCAGAATTCTATTCAAGTTTTCCTTCCTTCCTTCCTTCTTTCCTTCCTTCCTTCCTTCCTTCCTTCCTTCCTTCCTTCCTTCCTTCCTTCCTTCCTTCCTCCTTTTCTTCCTTCC
>NW_016811396.1:485475-496711 GCF_001698545.2 Rhinopithecus bieti
CCCCCCCCCCTCCTCGCTTTCCTTCCTCTCTCTTCCATCCTCTCAAAGGCTATGTTTTGATGTAGCCAATGTATGTTGGCTGAAATTGACTCTCTTATCCAAAATGAAAGGTGCTGGTATGATCAGAAATCAGATGGCAGACTGAAAAAGGCAGACATTCTGAAGTTAGAAAGACCTTGTCAGAAGTCCTGCCTCTCTACAGGATACTCAATCGTTCTGTGATGTGGCATTTCTCATATTTTTGTACTCATTATGTGTAATCACTCTGACCTTACAAAGTGTGTGATGTGTGTGTGTGTAGGCACAATCATCAGCAATCTACCTTCACTTTTCCAAGTCCCTTGGTCACCCAGAACTATTCAACTCCATGACTGTTTCCCTTTTTGAAATGTATTTTTACTTAGTTTCTACATCACACACTCATGGCTTTCATCTTAACTCAATGACCATACAGTGCATACAATCTCAACCCAATTGTCTGGGTCACCTATGCTGGATTCAATCATTAAATGGTAGAGGGAATGAAGGCTAGGGCCTGAGTTCTCCTTTGTTGCTTATAATTTCTCCCACAGTATTATCCAATTCCATTTACATATGGATGATTTTCAAATGTATATCTCTCCCTCTCATCTTTACTTAGAGCTTAAGATCCCCCGGACAACTGTTTTTATCATAGCTTAAGTGGAACTTTTGATATACTCTCCAAAATCTGCTTCTCAACAAGTCCCCTGGGGAAATCAGTAAATGGGTCTACCATTGAGCAACTCCAGCTAAGAAACTGAGAGAAATATTTACTCTTACTTCTTATAGCCAATCCATCAACAATTGAAAATGAAAACCAAAACATTTCCCTAATCTATCTGTGTCCTATGTCCATTTCTATCATCCTGATCTTACCTACCTCTTTTTTTTTTTTTTTTTTTTTTTACCTAGACAGCTGCAGTAGCCTTTAACTGGATTTTTTGTTTCTACTTCATAACCCATTCTCTGTGTCATATCTCAGAATGAGCCTAGAAAGTGGAAAGTAGATCATTGTTTCAATTCTCCCATGATTTCACTTAACAATGAGAATAAAATACAATTCTTACCCCAGATTTTATGACAGAATCTTGACTCTGTCTCTTGCTCTCCTTGGATCACTATGCTTAAGTCACAAGGGCCTTCTTTTCATTCCTTTGAAATGTCTATCTCTCCCTGCTCCTAAGGCCTTTTCTAATAACCCCTTCCTTTGCCTGGAATGCTCTCCCTACATACCTTCAATGTCTGGGTTCTCCACTTAACCATAGCCTAATCAGAAAAGCTGACCCATGTCTACACAACCTAAAATCAATGCTAGTAAGTAGCTGAAGACTTGCTATTAAAAGTGTGGTCCAAGGACCACAAGGCATCACCTGCAAGCTTATTAGAAATACAATATCTCAAACCTCACCCCCAAGGACCACTGAATTGAATCTGCATTGTAACGAGATCCCCGAGTGATCTGTGTACACATTGAAGTTTGAGATTCACTAAACTAGCACACCACTCTCTGTTTTTCTTTTACCACTTACATTTCCAGAGTTTCTCTTGTCTGTCAGTATTTATTTGTATGAGCTATACTTCTCCACTAAATATATACTCCAGTAGAGCCTGGATCTTGTCTACTTTGCTTACCTCTAACATGCTCGAGAACAAGAGTAATCCCTGACACTCTCATGATGTGTTGAATTAATAAAGAAGTATCCACATTTGACTGAAGCTTCTCCAAAGCCATACTCTTTAAGGAAGGGAAGAGTTGAGACCCAAACTCTTCCACTCACTTCATAACTCCTCCGTTTATGAAATAAATTATGCCTCCTTTTGGTAGGCTGAAAGAGTTCCACAATCCAAAAGGTGATTTGCCTTCAAACTGAATTGGGATTGAATGGAATGTCAGGGCTCTTTTAGCTTTTTGTTCAAGAATGGCTGTAATAGGAGGGTTTCTGAGTGCTGTCCTCAGAGTTCTCATGAGTGACGCTGACCTATCAGTGGTGAAAGCTGAAGCTGAAGTTGTGTTTACCCCTTTGGCAAAAAAAAGTGAGTTTATATCACTGAGGTATTGCCATGTAAATAATGCATTATAGCAGGATAGACAACAAACTGGCATGGGGCAGAGGGTGGAGTGCAGGTTGTGAGGAAATTAGGAAAGAGGAGAAGAAAAGATAAAGGAGAATATCTCATAAGTGGGTGATAGCAAAAGTTAATTCCCTAAAGCTATATGTAATTTCATAAGAGAGAAAGTGGGAGTGGTGGCTCACGCCTGTAATCCCAGCTCTTTGTGAGGCCAAGGTGGGCAGATCACCTGAGGTCAGGAGTTCAAGACCAGCCTGATCAGCATGGAGAAACCCCATCTCTACAAAAATTAAAAAGTTAGCTGGGAGTGGTGGTGCATGCCTGTAAGCCCAGCTACTCGGGAGGCTGAGGCAGGATAACTGCTTGAACCTGGGAGGCGGAGGTTGCTGTGAGCCAAGATCTTGCCATTGCACTCCACTCTTGGCAACAAGAGTGAAACTCCATCTCAAGAAAGAAAAAGAGAGAGAGAGAGAAAGAAAGAAGGCACAAACCTTTCCTTCTCCAGCATTATTTTGTCTCTCTGTCATCATAGCACGTTTTAATTTATCACTCCACACCCAAAAAACAAGATTATTGAAAGAGTGAACCATTGAACATACAATGAACTTTTGTTTACCCAAGCAATGACTTGAACTCTCAAACAGTGCTAAAATACACATATTTTCCTTTTCTGCCTTCCTCATGTTCTCTTGTACCAGTACCTCCTCTGGTTTTTCACACAGAACTCTTCATTGCTGGATAGCTTACATCTCTGCAACAGAGAAGAACTAATTAGCAGTACCCATAGTCTTAAATTCAGAATTTTATAAAATAACTTAGATGCATTGGGGGCCCTTCTCTTCTATAAAAGCATGCAGAAGGCTAATTTGAAGTATGAAAAGGAGGGCTGAGGCAGAGATGGCCAACTAGAAGGAGCTACGGTGTGTGGGTCTCACAGAGAGGAATGAAAGAGGCCAGTAAATACAACACCTTCAACTGAAACAGATCAGGAAAACAGCTTTACCCAGGGAAAATGCAGAAAAGCAAAGCAGGGCAATGACCCACTCAGGAGCCACATGAAGCCAAGGTAACCTCTCTTGCCCAGGGAAGTGGAGAATGAATCTGTGATCCCAGGAAATCATGCTTCTTCCATAGATCTTTGCAACCCTCAGGTCAAGAGATCCTCCTCATGAGCCACTTCACCAGGACCTTCAGTCTGACATACAGAGTTGCATGGAATTTTGGCAGAGCAGCTGCTCAGGCATATGTGGAAACTAAGGAGCTTTGCATACTCTGGTTCTGGGGTTCCCAACAAAAGTGACTGCAACTCTGGCAAGGCAGAAGGTTGGACCTCTGTACACACCCCTAGGAAGAGGAATGAGTTCAGGAGGCTAAGCAGCAATGGTCTGCAGGCCCTACTTCAGTGGTACCCCACAGGATAAGACCCACTGGTTTGAAATTCTAGCCAGCCACCAGCAACAGTATTGTGCCTACATGGGACAGAGTTCCCGAGGGGAGGGCTGGATCACCATCTTCACTGTTTGGGCTACTCAGCTGTTCCAGCCTGTGGGCTTTGTGGAGTTCAAACCAACCTGGGGGTGGAAGGGATGCCCCAGTACAGCACAACTGTTCTACCAAGATGTGTCCAGACTGCTTCGTTAAGCAGTTCCCTGACCTGTTCTCCCTCACTGGACAGGACCTCCCAACCTGGGCCTCCAACCACCCTCACCAGTGTTCTTCAGCCAACAGAGGTTTGAAAACTTCCTGGAACAGAGCTTTTAGAAGGAGGGGCGGCCCACCATCTTTGTTGTTTAGGCAACTTAGCTGTTCCAGCCTCCAGGCTTTGGAGAGCCCAAGCTGACCAGGGGCCTGAAGCGGTACCCCAGCACAGTCCAGTTGCTCTACAAAAACATGGCCAAAATGCTTCTTTAAGTGTATCTCTGATCCTGTTCCTCCTGACTGGGTGAGACCTCCCAGCAAGGGTCTCTGTGTTGACACCTACAGGTGCATTCAGGTCAGCAATGGCTTCATACCTAACTGGGACAGAGCTCTCAGAAAAAGAGATTGGTTGCCATTTTTGCTGTCTAGCAGCCTTCACTGGTGATACCTCCAGGTACTATAGAATCCGAAGTGACTGGAGACTGCAGCAGACCACCAGAAACCCACAGTAGCCTGACAGAAAAGTGCCCAGACTGTTAAATGAAAAAAATTAAAAGGTCAGCAACCTCAGAGATTGAAGGTAGATAAGTCTACAAAAAAATGAGAAAGAATCAGCACAAGAAAGCTGAAAACTCAAAAAGCTAAAGTGCCCTCTTTCCTCCAAACAATCGCATCACCTCTCCAGCAAGGGTTTGGAACTGAGCTGAGGCTGAGATGGCCAAAATAACAGAAGTAGAATTCAGAATATGGATAAAAATGAACTTCACTGAATTTAAGGAGCATGTTATAACCCAATGCAAGGAAGCTAAAAATTACAGTAAAACCTTTTAGGAGCTGACAAACAAAATAGCCACTATAGAGAAGAATGTAACCAACCAGATAGAGCTGAAAAACACAATAGAAGAATTCATAATGCAATCACAAGTATTAATAGCATAATAGACCAAGTGGAGAAAAAGGTTCTTAGAGCTCAAAGACTGTCTATCTGAAATAAGACAAGAATTGAGAAAAAGAGTGAAAAGAATGTAGAAAACCTCTGAGAAACATGAGAAATATGAGACTATGTAAAGAGACCAAATCTACAGCTGATTTGTATACCTGAAAGTGATGGGGAGAGTGGAAGCAATCTAGAAAACATGTTTCAGGATATCATCCATGAGAACTTCCCCAATCTAGGTAGACATACCAAAATTCAAATTCAGGAAACGTGAATTATCTGATTGATAAAATTCAATACCCCTTCATATTAAAAAAAATCTCAATAACCAAGGCATTGAAGGAACAGACCTCAAAATAATAACAGTCATATATAACAAATCCACAGCCAACATCATACTGAATGGGCAAAAGCTAGAAGCATTCCCTTTGAAAACTGGCACAACACAAGGATGCCTTCTCTCACTACTCCTATAAAACATAGTATTAGAAGTTCTGGCTAGAACAATTAGTCAAGAGAAATAAATAAAGCACGTTTGAATAGGAAGAGAGGAACTCAAACTATCCCTGTTTGAAGATAACATGATCATATGTCTGAGAAACTCCATCACCTCAGCCCAAAAGCTTCTTAAGTTGACAAGCAACTTCAACAAAATCTCAGAATACAAAATCAATATGCAAAAATTGCTAACATTTCTATACACTAACAAGAGTCAAGCTGAGAGCCAAATCACAAATGAACTCCCATTCACAATTGCCACACACACAAAAAATAATAAAATACCTAGGGATACAGCTAACTAGGGAGGTAAAATACCTCTACAAGGAGAACTACAAACCACTGCTCAAAGAAAGCAAAGATGGCACAAGCACATGGAAAAATATTCCATAATCTTGGATAGGAATAATCAATACTATTAAAATGACCATATTGCCCAGAGTGATTTATAGATTCATTGCTATTCCCATTTAACTACCATTGACATTCTTCACAGAACAACAACAACAAAAAAACTATTTTAAAATTCCTATAGAACCAAAAACCAGCCCAAATAACCAAGACAATCCTAATAAAAAGAACAAAGCTGGAGGCATCATGCTACCTGACTTCAAACTATACTACAGGGCTACAGTAATCAAAACAGCATGGCACTGATACAAGAACAGACACATAGACCAATAGAACAGAATAGAGAACCCAGAAATAAGACCACAAGCCTATAACCATCTAATCTTCAACAAACCTGACAAAAACAAGCAATGGGAAAGGAGTCCCTGTTCAAGAAATTGTGCTGGAATAACTGGTTAGCCATATGCAGAAGATTGAAACTGGATCCCTTCCTTACACCATATACAAAAATTAACTCAAGATGGATTCAAGACTTGAATGCAAAACCCAACACTCTTAAGAACCTGGAAGATAACCTAGGCATTACCATTCAGGACACAGGAATGGGCAAAGATTTCTTGGCAAAGATGCCAAAAGCAACTGCAACAAAAGCAAAAACTGACAAATGGAATCTAATTAAACTAAAGAGATTCTGCACAGCAAAAGAAGATATCGACAGAGTAAATAGACAACCTACAAAATAGAAAATTTTTGCAAACTATGCATCTGACGAAGGTCTAATGTGCAGCATGTGCATGTGTAAGGAACTTAAACAAATTTACAAGAACAAAATAAGCAATTCCATTAAAATGTGGCCGAAGGACATGAATAGACACTTCTCAGAAAAAGACATACATGCTGCCAACAATCGTATAAAAAAAAGCTCAACATCACTGATCATTAGAGAAACGCAAATCAAAACCACAATAAGATACCATCTCATATCAGTCAGAATGGCTATTACTAAAAAGTCAAAAAATAACAGATGCTAGCCAAGTTGTGGAGAAAAAGGGATGCGTATACAGTGTTGGTGAGAGTGTAAATTATTTCAACCATTGTAGAGGACAATGGGTAGCAATTCCTCAAAGACCTAAAGACAGAAATATAATTTGACCCAGCAATCCCATTACTGGGCACATACCCAAAGGAATATAAATTGTTCTATTATAAAGACACATGCACACATATGTTCATTGCAGCACTATTCACAATAGCAAAGACATGGAATCAACCTAAATGCACATCATTAATAGACTGGATAAAGGAAATGTTGTACATATACACCACTGTATATATGCAGCCATAAAAAAGGACAAGATCTTGTCTTTTGCAGGGACATGGATGGAACTGGAGTCCATTACTCTTAGCAAACTAACGCAGGAACAGAAAACCAAATGCTGCGTGTTCTCACTTATAATTGGGAGCTAAATGATGAGAACACATGGACACATAGAGGTTAACAACACACACTGGGACCCTACTTGAGTGGGGAGGAGGAGAGGAAGGAAAGGATCTGGAAAAACAACTAATGGGTACTAGGCATAATACCTGGGTAATAAAATAATCTGAACAACAAACTCCCATGGCACAGGTTTACCTATGTAACAAACCTGCACTTGTACCCTTGAACTTAAAATAAAAGTATTAAAAACAACAATACCAAAAAAAGTATAAATAAATGCAGAACTGCAAATGTAAAAGATTAGCTCTGGAGTGAAAATGATCAAAGAGAATGCCATAATCTGAGAGAAAAGAAAGAAAGAAAAACCATGACAACCAAAGAAGAAAGCGATGCTTGTCTTTTGAGCCCATGGTTCTGACTGGTCTACAGAAATTCTGCCATTCTATCCTAGCCATTGGGCTCTATCCTCAGGTAAAATCATTGGGAGATTAATCAAAGCTATCCAGAGTGAAGACTCATATCCTTTTGCTTGAAAGGAGAATTTGAATATCTCTATATCTGCATAATTTGTTTAATGTCTTTATATTAGTGAAATATAATGTCTTTTCTAATGATTATAAGACAATTATAAGGAAATTAAGAAAGTAAAATAAAATATAATATGGATTTTAAAATGACAGCCTATTTCTTCAAAGAGATAGGCCACATAATCTTTCCTGTGCACCCCCCACAACAGGTTTAATTAACTTCACACCTGCACTGATGTCTTTCCAGATGTTTTAACTCCTATGTTCATATTGAATAATCTTATCAATTACTTTTGGACTAGTCTGTGATATCTATTTGAAAAATGAATGCAGCCATCTGCACAAGTTGTATTTACACATATGCGCAGGCATGCACATACAGGCATCATGTACACATACTATAGGAAACACAGGAGAGCAATATTAAACTCAACTGAGTGCTTTTGAAAACTATTTGTTATGATCCTGAAACACATTTCACTTTGTCGAGACACTGGAAAGGCAAAGATAGTGGTGGAAACAAATAATAATAATAATGATAATAATAATAAACAACGAATAGCAAATTTGGTGTTTTCCAACTCAAGAAGCCAGAGTTGATTTTAGAAGTGGCAGAATATATAAGCTGCTCCCAATTTTATTCAAGCAAAATCTCCCATCCTTGCCTTTGTATATGACTGGCCTCACACTTTGCAGCTACACACCAAAGCCCTGGGGAACTAGGGTTTTAGATCCGTGTCAGAGCATTTATATTAAAAAAAAAAAAAAAAAACCTTGAAAATGCCAGCTACCCCAGCTAGGATTGCTTCTTCTGTGTCCTGCAGTTAGAGTTGTCAACATCAGTAATATACATGACGTTTGAACTTCTTCCAAGTGACTTGCCCACAAGCTCAGTCTCCTGAAAAATTTCAGTGTCTGCCCACCTGCTGTTCAAGTGTAGAGAAGAGATGAAAGATATTTTCTCCCGAAATTAAAAGAACGTAAAAACAAACAATTCCAATTGAATATCTTGATTTTTGTCAAGTCCTCCTCTGTCCCTTCTTGTCAGTTTATCTTCTATAAGTAGTTAATTTCTTACAACACTCTCTTTAACACAAGTAGATGCATAGGAAGACTGCTAGGATACAATTATGATGATATGATACCTAAAATATATTTTTGCACCCAAGGCTTTTTTTGATGGTGATAAAAATAATTGTAACTATGTTCATAGAAAGAATCAAGGAAGCCAATCTCACTCAAAGGAACTGAGGCACAAATGCTAGTGTTTTGCTCATTAAAAAAACAAGAAATTTTCCTGTGCATTCCCTATGAACAATTTTATAAAAGCCTTTGAACGACCCTAAATTTACTAATTTATCCATCCATTCATTCATTTATTTGATTTTAGTTTATTTATATATGTTTTTTTCTGTACTACTACTTTGGGGGATGATATGGTTTGGCTGTATCCCCACCCAAATCTCATCTTGAATTGTAGTTCCCATAATCTCTATGTGTTGTGGGAGGGGCCTGGTGGAAAGAGACTAAATCATGGTGTGGTTTCCCCCATGCTGTTCTTGTGATATTCAGTGAGGTCTCAGGAGAGTTGATGATTTTATAAGCATCTGGCATTTTTCCATTTGCACTTTTCTCTCCTGTGGCATGTGAAGAAGTTTGTGTTTGCTTCCCCTTCTGATTGTAAGTTTCCTGAGGCCTCCTGAGCCCTGCAGAACTGTGAGTCAATTAAACCTCTTTTTTTAAAAAAATAAATTACCCAGTCTTGGGTATTCATAGCAGCATGAGAATGGACTAATACAGGGGATATCATATGATCATGATAAAAGGAATTCAAAAAATGCATCTGCCTACCCCATTTTCTGCTCTCAAATAACATATTTCATTTTTTTGCAGGGAAGATTAGATACATACACAGAACAGGTAAAATAGCAATGCACTGGTTAAAAATGCAATAATATAGGCATAAGAGGTGGAGTATTATGTGTAAAAATGATAGCTGAGGAATGACTGAGGAATGATCCAGAGATATTGTATAGGCAGAGTAATCAGGTGGTTGGGAGGCTTTCACTGGGCATTTTATAAATAGCTAGGTGTTACAAAGTTAGAGAGAAGTTGGAAAGACATTTTCCATGTGAAAGGACAACATGAGCAACTGGAGGGAGGTAGTAATGTCACACATGGGAGGTGGGAAAAATTAATGTCATGGTGAAATTCCTATATTAGCTTAATTAATTCATTTGCTATGAATACACAGGTCTTCCTCTCTCTCCCCAAATGTTTCTAGGACATTTTATTTAGACTGAAAATGTTAGTTTGTTATAATAAAGACATTTTTATAGTTCAAGAAGTGAGGAATGTGAGAGAGAGGAGGAGACCTAAACTACTCCCCTGTGAGGAGCAATTAGGGCTGGGATTCTTTCAGATGGAGAAATTCTGGTCACACAGCACCTCTAGGAATCACAATGACAATAATTTGTGGCAGATCTTCTTTTTAGTTTTCTCTTTGTTTATTCCCTCATCTTTGCTTCTCTGTACGTCTGGTCTTCTTCTCCATCTATTCTTTGTTTCTTTACCTTGTCCTCTTATTTTTCGTTCTCTATTTTGCTGTGTCTCCTTACTTATGTTTTCTATAAAATCTTCTTTGTCTCTGTCTGTCTCTTGATATTGGTTCATTCACAACTGCTTATTCCCTGCTCTAACTTATCAACCAGATAGAGTGTAAGCTCCTTCTTACCACTAATTTCTCTCCCTATATTTCTACATTCTAATTCCTGAGAGCAAGAATCCAATTGTCCCAGCTCACTCACCTAAAGCTTATACTTCATATTAGGCTATTCATGTGTTGCTGCCCAGTCTAAGGACTGGTTGCCTTTGAGTCTGGAGCAATTCCCATCCAATAAGGCATATCTAGGAAGTAAGTGCTTGCTTACTTTATCTAGGAAGTACATGCTTGACATCATTAAGTGTTTGCTTGCTTGGAACCTAGAGTTGGGGCTTCTCCCTCAAAAACAGCTGTGAGCAAAACAGCTTTCTTACAGAATACTGTGGAAATGAAGTAAGTCACAATGACTGACATATCAAATAGAAAATGTAAAGAAAATGTTGAATTTATACTATGTTTCAAGAGAGATGGATCATTGGTATAGTAAGGAATTTATTGGAATATATGCTATGCCACGGATAGCATCAATACAAGTACCTCTACTCTATGTTATTAATCCTTTATTTTATTTAATATCTAAAACAATTTTGCAAAGTAGTTAATGTTCCCGTTTTAGAGATGGGGAAACTGAACCTCAAATGCATTAAACACTTTTCCCAAATGAAGTAACTAGTAATTGATGAAACTTGGATTTTAATGTATGTTTATTAGACTTGAAAGAATTGGTCAGTCTTCTGCTAGTATTCCCCACCTTCCTATTACAAAACTTCAGAGAAAATTTAATTCAGTAAGTTGGTGACTTTATACTGATATAATCAAACATTTGATTAACCAAATAATTGATTTTTCTCTCTCACTTACTTTAACCTTGGACAACATTGGGTAATACTAGGTTATGTTTGTCAAATGTGAAACTAAAAACAAACACTTGTTGCTACTAACTTTAATTTTAAAGTGTCCTTTTAAAGTTTCTATTGATTTTAAAGTAGACTGTTTTTATTTTCTCCATGTATGTCACTAATGATACTGCTTAATTCATATATTTATTTACCGTGAAATTTTTTTTTTTTTTTTTTTTTTTTTTTTTTTTT